>NW_026975452.1:0-54871 GCF_030014295.1 Loxodonta africana | reverse complement strand
CATAGAGAGATAGTATTGGGCAAAGGATATGAACACACACTTCGCTAAAGAAGATATTCAGGCAGCTGACAGATACATGAGAAAATGCTCTCGATCATTAGCCATTAGAGAAATGCAAATTAAAACTACGATGAGATTCCATCTCACTCCAACAAGGCTGGCAATAATCCAAAAAACACCAAATAATAAATGTTGGAGAGGCTGCGGAGAGATTGGAACTCTTATACACTGCTGGTGGGAATGTCAAATGGTACAACCACTTTGGAAATCTATCTGGCGTTATCTT
The DNA here is from genome assembly GCF_030014295.1 of Loxodonta africana. Lineage (NCBI taxonomy): Eukaryota > Metazoa > Chordata > Mammalia > Proboscidea > Elephantidae > Loxodonta > Loxodonta africana. The sequence continues at coordinate 54,585 of NW_026975452.1, read as the reverse complement.
AAACAGTTAGAAATAGAACTACCATACAACCCAGAAATCCCACTCCTCGGAATATACCCTAGAGACACAAGAGCCTTCACACAAACAGATATATGCACACCCATGTTTATGGCAGCTCTGTTTACAATAGCAAAAAGCTAGAAGCAACCAAGGTGTCCATCAACGGATGAATGGGTAAATAAATTGTGGTATATTCACACAATGGAATACTACGCATCGATAAAGAACAGTGACGAATACTGTGAAACATTTCATAACATGGAGGAACCTGGAAGGCATTATGCTCAGCGAAATCAGTCAGAGGCAAAAGGACAAATATTGTATAAGACCGCTCTTATAAGATCTTGAGAAATAGTACAAACTGAGAAGAACACATACTTTTGTGGTTACGAGGGGGGGAGGGAGGGAGGGAGGGGGGGAGGGAGGGAGGGAGGGAGGGAGAGGGTTTTTTTTTACTGATTAATTAGCAGATAAGAACTGCTTTAGGTGAAGGGAAGGACAACACTCAATACATGGAAGGTCAGCTCAATTCGACTGGACCAAAAGCAAAGAAGTTTCCGGGATAAAATGAATGCTTCAAAGGTCAGCGGAGCAAGGGCGGGGGTTTGGGAACCATGGTTTAAGGGGAATTCTAAGTCAATTGGCAAAATAATTCAATTATGAAAACATTCTGCATCCCACTTTGAAATGTGGCGTCTGGGGTCTTAAATGCTAACAAGCGGCCATCTGAGATGCATCAATTGGTCTCAACCCACCTGGAGCAAAGGAGAATGAAGAACACCGAGGTCACACGACAACTAGGAGCCCAAGAGACAGAAAGGGCCACGTGAACCAGAGACCTACATCATCCTGAGACCAGAAGAACTAGTTGGGTGCCCGGCCACAATCGATGACTGCCCTGACAGGGAGCACAACAGAGAACTCCTGAGAGACCAGGAGATCAGTGGGATGCAGACCCCAAATTCTCATAAAAAGACCAGACTTAATGGTCTGACTGAGACCAGAGGAATCCCGGAGGCAATGCTCCCAGACCTTCTGATGGCACAGGACAGGAACCATCCCCGAAGACAACTCATCAGGCATGAAAAGGACTGGTGAGCTGAGGGGAGAGAGATGCTGATGAAGAGTGAGCTAATTAAATCAGGTGGACACGGGAGAGTGTGTTGGCAACTCTTGACTGGAGGGGGATGGAAGATAGAGAGAGAGGGAAGCTGGCAAAATTGCACGAAACGAGAGACTGAAAGGGCTGACTCAATAGGGGGAGAGCAAGTGGGAGAAGGGAGTAAGATGTATGGAAACTTACATGTGACAGACCGATTGGAATGGTAAATGTTCACTTGAAGCTTCATAAAAATTAATTAAAAAAAAAAAAGAAAACTACAAAGCTCTACTACAAGAAATTCAAAGGACATACTTAAGTGGAAAAACATACCCTGCTCATGGATAGGAAGACTTAACATAGTAAAAATGTCTATTCTACCAAAAGCCATCTATACATACAATGCACTTCCAATCCAAATTCCAATCTCACTTTTTAAGGTGATAGAGCAACAAATCACCAACTTCATATGGAAGGGAAAGAAGCCTCGGATAAGCAAAGCATTACTGAAAAAGAAGAAGAAAGTGGGAGGCCTCACTCTACCTAATTTCAGAACCTATTATACAGCCACAGTAGTCAAAACAGCCTGGTATTGGTACAACAACAGGCACATAGACCAGTGGAACAGAATTGAGAACCCAGATATAAATCCATCCACATATGAGCAGCTGATATTTGACAAAGGCCCCAGTGTCAGTTAATTGGGGAAAGGATAGTCTTTTTAACAAATGGTGCTGGCATAACTGGATATCCATTTGCAAAAAATCGAAACAGGACCCATACCTCACACCATGCACAAAAACTAACTCCAAGTGGTTCAAAGACCTAAACATAAAGACTAAAACGATAAAGATCATGGAAGAAAAAATAGGGACAACCTTAGGAGCCCTAATACAAGGCATAAACAGAATACAAAACATTACCAAAAGTGACGAAGAGAAACCAGATAACTGGGAGCTCCTAAAAATCAAACACCTATGCTCATCTAAAAGACTTCACAAAAGAGTAAAAAGACCACCTACAGACTGGGAAAGAATTTCCAGCTATGACGTCTCCGACCAGCGCCTGATCTCGAAATCTATAGGATTCTGTCAAAACTCAACCACAAAAAGACAAACAACCCAATCAAGAAGTGGGCAAAGGATATGAACACACACTTCGCTAAAGAAGATATTCAGGCAGCTGACAGATACATGAGAAAATGCTCTCGATCATTAGCCATTAGAGAAATGCAAATTAAAACTACGATGAGATTCCATCTCACTCCAACAAGGCTGGCAATAATCTAAAAAACACCAAATAATAAATGTTGGAGAGGCTGCGGAGAGATTGAAACTCTTATACACTGCTGGTGGGAATGTCAAATGGTACAACCACTTTGGAAATCTATCTGGCGTTATCTTAAACAGTTAGAAATAGAACTACCATACAACCAGAAATCCCACTCCTCGGAATATACCCTAGAGACACAAGAGCCTTCACACAAACAGATATATGCACACCCATGTTTATGGCAGCTCTGTTTACCATAGCAAAAAGCTGGAAGCAACCAAGGTGTCCATCAACGGATGAATGGGTAAATGAATTGTGGTATATTCACACAATGGAATACTACGCATCGATAAAGAACAGTGACGAATACTGTGAAACATTTCATAACATGGAGGAACCTGGAAGGCATTATGCTCAGCGAAATCAGTCAGAGCAAAAGGACAAATATTGTATAAGACCGCTCTTATAAGATCTTGAGAAATAGTACAAACTGAGAAGAACACATACTTTTGTGGTTACGAGGGGGGGGGAGGGAGGGAGGAGGGAGGAGAGGGTTTTTTTACTGATTAATTAGCAGATAAGAACTGCTTTAGGTGAAGGGAAGGACAACACTCAATACATGGAAGGTCAGCTCAATTCGACTGGACCAAAAGCAAAGAAGTTTCCGGGATAAAATGAATGCTTCAAAGGTCAGCGGAGCAAGGGCGGGGGTTTGGGAACCATGGTTTAAGGGGAATTCTAAGTCAATTGGCAAAATAATTCAATTATGAAAACATTCTGCATCCCACTTTGAAATGTGGCGTCTGGGTCTTAAATGCTAACAAGCGGCCATCTGAGATGCATCAATTGGTCTCAACCCACCTGGAGCAAAGGAGAATGAAGAACACCAAGGTCACACGACAACTAGGAGCCCAAGAGACAGAAAGGGCCACATGAACCAGAGACCTACATCATCCTGAGACCAGAAGAACTAGTTGGTGCCCGGCCACAATCGATGACTGCCCTGACAGGGAGCACAACAGAGAACTCCTGAGAGACCAGGAGATCAGTGGGATGCAGACCCCAAATTCTCATAAAAAGACCAGACTTAATGGTCTGACTGAGACCAGAGGAATCCCGGAGGCAATGCTCCCCAGACCTTCTGATTTCACAGGACAGGAACCATCCCCGAAGACAACTCATCAGGCATGAAAAGGACTGGTCAGCGGCGGGGAGAGAGATGCTGATGAAGAGTGAGCTAATTAAATCAGGTGGACACGGGAGAGTGTGTTGGCAACTCTTGACTGGAGGGGGGATGGGAAGATAGAGAGAGAGGGAAGCTGGCAAAATTGGCACGAAACGAGAGACTGAAAGGGCTGACTCAATAGGGGGAGAGCAAGTGGGAGAAGGGAGTAAGATGTATGGAAACTTACATGTGACAGACCGATTGGAATGGTAAATGTTCACTTGAAGCTTCATAAAAATTAATTAAAAAAAAAAAAGAAAGAAAACCACAAAGCTCTACTACAAGAAATTCAAAAGGACATACTTAAGTGGAAAAACATACCCTGCTCATGGATAGGAAGACTTAACATAGTAAAAATGTCTATTCTACCAAAAGCCATCTATACATACAATGCACTTCCGATCCAAATTCCAATCTCATTTTTTAAGGTGATAGAGCAACAAATCACCAACTTCATATGGAAGGGAAAGAAGCCTCGGATAAGCAAAGCATTACTGAAAAAGAAGAAGAAAGTGGGAGGCCTCACTCTACCTAATTTCAGAACCTATTATACAGCCACAGTAGTCAAAACAGCCTGGTATTGGTACAACAACAGGCACATAGACCAGTGGAACAGAATTGAGAACCCAGATATAAATCCATCCACATATGAGCAGCTGATATTTGACAAAGGCCCAGTGTCAGTTAATTGGGGAAAGGATAGTCTTTTTAACAAATGGTGCTGGCATAACTGGATATCCATTTGCAAAAACATGAAACAGGACCCATACCTCACACCATGCACAAAAACTAACTCCAAGTGGTTCAAAGACCTAAACATAAAGACTAAAACGATAAAGATCATGGAAGAAAAAATAGGGACAACCTTAGGAGCCCTAATACAAGGCATAAACAGAATACAAAACATTACCAAAAGTGACGAAGAGAAACCAGATAACTGGGAGCTCCTAAAAATCAAACACCTATGCTCATCTAAAAGACTTCACCAAAAGAGTAAAAAGACCACCTACAGACTGGGAAAGAATTTCCAGCTATGACGTCTCCGACCAGCGCCTGATCTCGAAAATCTATAGGATTCTGTCAAAACTCAACCCCAAAAAGACAAACAACCCAATCAAGAAGTGGGCAAAGGATATGAACACACACTTCGCTAAAGAAGATATTCAGGCAGCTGACAGATACATGAGAAAATGCTCTCGATCATTAGCCATTAGAGAAATGCAAATTAAAACTACGATGAGATTCCATCTCACTCCAACAAGGCTGGCAATAATCCAAAAAACACCAAATAATAAATGTTGGAGAGGCTGCGGAGAGATTGGAACTCTTATACACTGCTGGTGGGAATGTCAAATGGTACAACCACTTTGGAAATCTATCTGGCGTTATCTTAAACAGTTAGAAATAGAACTACCATACAACCCAGAAATCCCACTCCTCGGAATATACCCTAGAGACACAAGAGCCTTCACACAAACAGATATATGCACACCCATGTTTATGGCAGCTCTGTTTACAATAGCAAAAAGCTGGAAGCAACCAAGGTGTCCATCAACGGATGAATGGGTAAATGAATTGTGGTATATTCACACAATGGAATACTACGCATCGATAAAGAACAGTGACGAATACTGTGAAACATTTCATAACATGGAGGAACCTGGAAGGCATTATGCTGAGCGAAATCAGTCAGAGGCAAAAGGACAAATATTGTATAAGACCGCTCTTATAAGATCTTGAGAAATAGTACAAACTGAGAAGAACACATACTTTTGTGGTTACGAGGGGGGGAGGGAGGGAGGGAGGGGGGGAGGGAGGGAGGGAGGGAGGGAGAGGGTTTTTTTTACTGATTAATTAGCAGATAAGAACTGCTTTAGGTGAAGGGAAGGACAACACTCAATACATGGAAGGTCAGCTCAATTCGACTGGACCAAAAGCAAACAAGTTTCCGGGATAAAATGAATGCTTCAAAGGTCAGCGGAGCAAGGGCGGGGGTTTGGGAACCATGGTTTAAGGGGAATTCTAAGTCAATTGGCAAAATAATTCAATTATGAAAACATTCTGCATCCCACTTTGAAATTTGGCGTCTGGGGTCTTAAATGCTAACAAGCGGCCATCTGAGATGCATCAATTGGTCTCAACCCACCTGGAGCAAAGGAGAATGAAGAACACCGAGGTCACACGACAACTAGGAGCCCAAGAGACAGAAAGGGCCACGTGAACCAGAGACCTACATCATCCTGAGACCAGAAGAACTAGTTGGTGCCCGGCCACAATCGATGACTGCCCTGACAGGGAGCACAACAGAGAACTCCTGAGAGACCAGGAGATCAGTGGGATGCAGACCCCAAATTCTCATAAAAAGACCAGACTTAATGGTCTGACTGAGACCAGAGGAATCCCGGAGGCAATGCTCCCCAGACCTTCTGATGGCACAGGACAGGAACCATCCCCGAAGACAACTCATCAGGCATGAAAAGGACTGGTCAGCGGCGGGGAGAGAGATGCTGATGAAGAGTGAGCTAATTAAATCAGGTGGACACGGGAGAGTGTGTTGGCAACTCTTGACTGGAGGGGGGATGGGAAGATAGAGAGAGAGGGAAGCTGGCAAAATTGGCACGAAACGAGAGACTGAAAGGGCTGACTCAATAGGGGGAGAGCAAGTGGGAGAAGGGAGTAAGATGTATGGAAACTTACATGTGACAGACCGATTGGAATGGTAAATGTTCACTTGAAGCTTCATAAAAATTAATTAAAAAAAAAAAAGAAAACTACAAAGCTCTACTACAAGAAATTCAAAAGGACATACTTAAGTGGAAAAACATACCCTGCTCATGGATAGGAAGACTTAACATAGTAAAAATGTCTATTCTACCAAAAGCCATCTATACTTACAATGCACTTCCGATCCAAATTCCAATCTCATTTTTTAAGGTGATAGAGCAACAAATCACCAACTTCATATGGAAGGGAAAGAAGCCTCGGATAAGCAAAGCATTACTGAAAAAGAAGAAGAAAGTGGGAGGCCTCACTCTACCTAATTTCAGAACCTATTATACAGCCACAGTAGTCAAAACAGCCTGGTATTGGTACAACAACAGGCACATAGACCAGTGGAACAGAATTGAGAACCCAGATATAAATCCATCCACATATGAGCAGCTGATATTTGACAAAGGCCCAGTGTCAGTTAATTGGGGAAAGGATAGTCTTTTTAACAAATGGTGCTGGCATAACTGGATATCCATTTGCAAAAAAATGAAACAGGACCCATACCTCACACCATGCACAAAAACTAACTCCAAGTGGTTCAAAGACCTAAACATAAAGACTAAAACGATAAAGATCATGGAAGAAAAAATAGGGACAACCTTAGGAGCCCTAATACAAGGCATAAACAGAATACAAAACATTACCAAAAGTGACGAAGAGAAACCAGATAACTGGGAGCTCCTAAAAATCAAACACCTATGCTCATCTAAAAGACTTCACCAAAAGAGTAAAAAGACCACCTACAGACTGGGAAAGAATTTCCAGCTATGACGTCTCCGACCAGCGCCTGATCTCGAAAATCTATAGGATTCTGTCAAAACTCAACCACAAAAAGACAAACAACCCAATCAAGAAGTGGGCAAAGGATATGAACACACACACTTCGCTAAAGAAGATATTCAGGCAGCTGACAGATACATGAGAAAATGCTCTCGATCATTAGCCATTAGAGAAATGCAAATTAAAACTACGATGAGATTCCATCTCACTCCAACAAGGCTGGCAATAATCCAAAAAACACCAAATAATAAATGTTGGAGAGGCTGCGGAGAGATTGGAACTCTTATACACTGCTGGTGGGAATGTAAAATGGTACAACCACTTTGGAAATCTATCTGGCGTTATCTTAAACAGTTAGAAATAGAACTACCATACAACCCAGAAATCCCACTCCTCGGAATATACCCTAGAGACACAAGAGCCTTCACACAAACAGATATATGCACACCCATGTTTATGGCAGCTCTGTTTACAATAGCAAAAAGCTAGAAGCAACCAAGGTGTCCATCAACGGATGAATGGGTAAATAAATTGTGGTATATTCACACAATGGAATACTACGCATCGATAAAGAACAGTGACGAATACTGTGAAACATTTCATAACATGGAGGAACCTGGAAGGCATTATGCTGAGCGAAATCAGTCAGAGGCAAAAGGACAAATATTGTATAAGACCGCTCTTATAAGATCTTGAGAAATAGTACAAACTGAGAAGAACACATACTTTTGTGGTTACGAGGGGGGGAGGGAGGGAGGGAGGGGGGGAGGGAGGGAGGGAGGGAGAGGGTTTTTTTTTACTGATTAATTAGCAGATAAGAACTGCTTTAGGTGAAGGGAAGGACAACACTCAATACATGGAAGGTCAGCTCAATTCGACTGGACCAAAAGCAAAGAAGTTTCCGGGATAAAATGAATGCTTCAAAGGTCAGCGGAGCAAGGGCGGGGGTTTGGGAACCATGGTTTAAGGGGAATTCTAAGTCAATTGGCAAAATAATTCAATTATGAAAACATTCTGCATCCCACTTTGAAATGTGGCGTCTGGGGTCTTAAATGCTAACAAGCGGCCATCTGAGATGCATCAATTGGTCTCAACCCACCTGGAGCAAAGGAGAATGAAGAACACCAAGGTCACACGACAACTAGGAGCCCAAGAGACAGAAAGGGCCACATGAACCAGAGACCTACATCATCCTGAGACCAGAAGAACTAGTTGGTGCCCGGCCACAATCGATGACTGCCCTGACAGGGAGCACAACAGAGAACTCCTGAGAGACCAGGAGATCAGTGGGATGCAGACCCCAAATTCTCATAAAAAGACCAGACTTAATGGTCTGACTGAGACCAGAGGAATCCCGGAGGCAATGCTCCCCAGACCTTCTGATGGCACAGGACAGGAACCATCCCCGAAGACAACTCATCAGGCATGAAAAGGACTGGTCAGCGGCGGGGAGAGAGATGCTGATGAAGAGTGAGCTAATTAAATCAGGTGGACACGGGAGAGTGTGTTGGCAACTCTTGACTGGAGGGGGGATGGGAAGATAGAGAGAGAGGGAAGCTGGCAAAATTGGCACGAAACGAGAGACTGAAAGGGCTGACTCAATAGGGGGAGAGCAAGTGGGAGAAGGGAGTAAGATGTATGGAAACTTACATGTGACAGACCGATTGGAATGGTAAATGTTCACTTGAAGCTTCATAAAAATTAATTAAAAAAAAAAAAAGAAAACTACAAAGCTCTACTACAAGAAATTCAAAAGGACATACTTAAGTGGAAAAACATACCCTGCTCATGGATAGGAAGACTTAACATAGTAAAAATGTCTATTCTACCAAAAGCCATCTATACATACAATGCACTTCCAATCCAAATTCCAATCTCACTTTTTAAGGTGATAGAGCAACAAATCACCAACTTCATATGGAAGGGAAAGAAGCCTCGGATAAGCAAAGCATTACTGAAAAAGAAGAAGAAAGTGGGAGGCCTCACTCTACCTAATTTCAGAACCTATTATACAGCCACAGTAGTCAAAACAGCCTGGTATTGGTACAACAACAGGCACATAGACCAGTGGAACAGAATTGAGAACCCAGATATAAATCCATCCACATATGAGCAGCTGATATTTGACAAAGGCCCAGTGTCAGTTAATTGGGGAAAGGATAGTCTTTTTAACAAATGGTGCTGGCATAACTGGATATCCATTTGCAAAAAAATGAAACAGGACCCATACCTCACACCATGCACAAAAACTAACTCCAAGTGGTTCAAAGACCTAAACATAAAGACTAAAACGATAAAGATCATGGAAGAAAAAATAGGGACAACCTTAGGAGCCCTAATACAAGGCATAAACAGAATACAAAACATTACCAAAAGTGACGAAGAGAAACCAGATAACTGGGAGCTCCTAAAAATCAAACACCTATGCTCATCTAAAAGACTTCACCAAAAGAGTAAAAAGACCACCTACAGACTGGGAAAGAATTTCCAGCTATGACGTCTCCGACCAGCGCCTGATCTCGAAAATCTATAGGATTCTGTCAAAACTCAACCACAAAAAGACAAACAACCCAATCAAGAAGTGGGCAAAGGATATGAACACACACACTTCGCTAAAGAAGATATTCAGGCAGCTGACAGATACATGAGAAAATGCTCTCGATCATTAGCCATTAGAGAAATGCAAATTAAAACTACGATGAGATTCCATCTCACTCCAACAAGGCTGGCAATAATCCAAAAAACACCAAATAATAAATGTTGGAGAGGCTGCGGAGAGATTGGAACTCTTATACACTGCTGGTGGGAATGTCAAATGGTACAACCACTTTGGAAATCTATCTGGCGTTATCTTAAACAGTTAGAAATAGAACTACCATACAACCCAGAAATCCCACTCCTCGGAATATACCCTAGAGACACAAGAGCCTTCACACAAACAGATATATGCACACCCATGTTTATGGCAGCTCTGTTTACAATAGCAAAAAGCTGGAAGCAACCAAGGTGTCCATCAACGGATGAATGGGTAAATAAATTGTGGTATATTCACACAATGGAATACTACGCATCGATAAAGAACAGTGACGAATACTGTGAAACATTTCATAACATGGAGGAACCTGGAAGGCATTATGCTGAGCGAAATCAGTCAGAGGCAAAAGGACAAATATTGTATAAGACCGCTCTTATAAGATCTTGAGAAATAGTACAAACTGAGAAGAACACATACTTTTGTGGTTACGAGGGGGGGAGGGAGGGAGGGAGGGAGGGAGAGGGTTTTTTTACTGATTAATTAGCAGATAAGAACTGCTTTAGGTGAAGGGAAGGACAACACTCAATACATGGAAGGTCAGCTCAATTCGACTGGACCAAAAGCAAAGAAGTTTCCGGGATAAAATGAATGCTTCAAAGGTCAGCGGAGCAAGGGCGGGGGTTTGGGAACCATGGTTTAAGGGGAATTCTAAGTCAATTGGCAAAATAATTCAATTATGAAAACATTCTGCATCCCACTTTGAAATGTGGCGTCTGGGGTCTTAAATGCTAACAAGCGGCCATCTGAGATGCATCAATTGGTCTCAACCCACCTGGAGCAAAGGAGAATGAAGAACACCGAGGTCACACGACAACTAGGAGCCCAAGAGACAGAAAGGGCCACATGAACCAGAGACCTACATCATCCTGAGACCAGAAGAACTAGTTGGTGCCCGGCCACAATCGATGACTGCCCTGACAGGGAGCACAACAGAGAACTCCTGAGAGACCAGGAGATCAGTGGGATGCAGACCCCAAATTCTCATAAAAAGACCAGACTTAATGGTCTGACTGAGACCAGAGGAATCCCGGAGGCAATGCTCCCCAGACCTTCTGATGGCACAGGACAGGAACCATCCCCGAAGACAACTCATCAGGCATGAAAAGGACTGGTCAGCGGCGGGGAGAGAGATGCTGATGAAGAGTGAGCTAATTAAATCAGGTGGACACGGGAGAGTGTGTTGGCAACTCTTGACTGGAGGGGGGATGGGAAGATAGAGAGAGAGGGAAGCTGGCAAAATTGGCACGAAACGAGAGACTGAAAGGGCTGACTCAATAGGGGGAGAGCAAGTGGGAGAAGGGAGTAAGATGTATGGAAACTTACATGTCACAGACCGATTGGAATGGTAAATGTTCACTTGAAGCTTCATAAAAATTAATTAAAAAAAAAAAAAGAAAGAAAACTACAAAGCTCTACTACAAGAAATTCAAAAGGACATACTTAAGTGGAAAAACATACCCTGCTCATGGATAGGAAGACTTAACATAGTAAAAATGTCTATTCTACCAAAAGCCATCTATACATACAATGCACTTCCGATCCAAATTCCAATCTCATTTTTTAAGGTGATAGAGCAACAAATCACCAACTTCATATGGAAGGGAAAGAAGCCTCGGATAAGCAAAGCATTACTGAAAAAGAAGAAGAAAGTGGGAGGCCTCACTCTACCTAATTTCAGAACCTATTATACAGCCACAGTAGTCAAAACAGCCTGGTATTGGTACAACAACAGGCACATAGACCAGTGGAACAGAATTGAGAACCCAGATATAAATCCATCCACATATGAGCAGCTGATATTTGACAAAGGCCCAGTGTCAGTTAATTGGGGAAAGGATAGTCTTTTTAACAAATGGTGCTTGCATAACTGGATATCCATTTGCAAAAAAATGAAACAGGACCCATACCTCACACCATGCACAAAAACTAACTCCAAGTGGTTCAAAGACCTAAACATAAAGACTAAAACGATAAAGATCATGGAAGAAAAAATAGGGACAACCTTAGGAGCCCTAATACAAGGCATAAACAGAATACAAAACATTACCAAAAGTGACGAAGAGAAACCAGATAACTGGGAGCTCCTAAAAATCAAACACCTATGCTCATCTAAAAGACTTCACCAAAAGAGTAAAAAGACCACCTACAGACTGGGAAAGAATTTCCAGCTATGACGTCTCCGACCAGCGCCTGATCTCGAAAATCTATAGGATTCTGTCAAAACTCAACCACAAAAAGACAAACAACCCAATCAAGAAGTGGGCAAAGGATATGAACACACACACTTCGCTAAAGAAGATATTCAGGCAGCTGACAGATACATGAGAAAATGCTCTCGATCATTAGCCATTAGAGAAATGCAAATTAAAACTACGATGAGATTCCATCTCACTCCAACAAGGCTGGCAATAATCCAAAAAACACCAAATAATAAATGTTGGAGAGGCTGCGGAGAGATTGGAACTCTTATACACTGCTGGTGGGAATGTCAAATGGTACAACCACTTTGGAAATCTATCTGGCGTTATCTTAAACAGTTAGAAATAGAACTACCATACAACCCAGAAATCCCACTCCTCGGAATATACCCTAGAGACACAAGAGCCTTCACACAAACAGATATATGCACACCCATGTTTATGGCAGCTCTGTTTACAATAGCAAAAAGCTGGAAGCAACCAAGGTGTCCATCAACGGATGAATGGGTAAATAAATTGTGGTATATTCACACAATGGAATACTACGCATCGATAAAGAACAGTGACGAATACTGTGAAACATTTCATAACATGGAGGAACCTGGAAGGCATTATGCTGAGCGAAATCAGTCAGAGGCAAAAGGACAAATATTGTATAAGACCGCTCTTATAAGATCTTCAGAAATAGTACAAACGGAGAAGAACACATACTTTTGTGGTTACGAGGGGGGGAGGGAGGGAGGGAGGGAGAGGGTTTTTTTACTGATTAATTAGCAGATAAGAACTGCTTTAGGTGAAGGGAAGGACAACACTCAATACATGGAAGGTCAGCTCAATTCGACTGGACCAAAAGCAAAGAAGTTTCCGGGATAAAATGAATGCTTCAAAGGTCAGCGGAGCAAGGGCGGGGGTTTGGGAACCATGGTTTAAGGGGAATTCTAAGTCAATTGGCAAAATAATTCAATTATGAAAACATTCTGCATCCCACTTTGAAATGTGGCGTCTGGGGTCTTAAATGCTAACAAGCGGCCATCTGAGATGCATCAATTGGTCTCAACCCACCTGGAGCAAAGGAGAATGAAGAACACCGAGGTCACACGACAACTAGGAGTCCAAGAGACAGAAAGGGCCACATGAACCAGAGACCTACATCATCCTGAGACCAGAAGAACTAGTTGGTGCCCGGCCACAATCGATGACTGCCCTGACAGGGAGCACAACAGAGAACTCCTGAGAGACCAGGAGATCAGTGGGATGCAGACCCCAAATTCTCATAAAAAGACCAGACTTAATGGTCTGACTGAGACCAGAGGAATCCCGGAGGCAATGCTCCCCAGACCTTCTGATGGCACAGGACAGGAACCATCCCCGAAGACAACTCATCAGGCATGAAAAGGACTGGTCAGCGGCGGGGAGAGAGATGCTGATGAAGAGTGAGCTAATTAAATCAGGTGGACACGGGAGAGTGTGTTGGCAACTCTTGACTGGAGGGGGGATGGGAAGATAGAGAGAGAGGGAAGCTGGCAAAATTGGCACGAAACGAGAGACTGAAAGGGCTGACTCAATAGGGGGAGAGCAAGTGGGAGAAGGGAGTAAGATGTATGGAAACTTACATGTGACAGACCGATTGGAATGGTAAATGTTCACTTGAAGCTTCATAAAAATTAATTAAAAAAAAAGAAAGAAAGAAAACTACAAAGCTCTACTACAAGAAATTCAAAAGGACATACTTAAGTGGAAAAACATACCCTGCTCATGGACAGGAAGACTTAACATAGTAAAAATGTCTATTCTACCAAAAGCCACCTATACATACAATGCACTTCCGATCCAAATTCCAATCTCATTTTTTAAGGTGATAGAGCAACAAATCACCAACTTCATATGGAAGGGAAAGAAGCCTCGGATAAGCAAAGCATTACTGAAAAAGAAGAAGAAAGTGGGAGGCCTCACTCTACCTAATTTCAGAACCTATTATACAGCCACAGTAGTCAAAACAGCCTGGTATTGGTACAACAACAGGCACATAGACCAGTGGAACAGAATTGAGAACCCAGATATAAATCCATCCACATATGAGCAGCTGATATTTGACAAAGGCCCAGTGTCAGTTAATTGGGGAAAGGATAGTCTTTTTAACAAATGGTGCTGGCATAACTGGATATCCATTTGCAAAAAAATGAAACAGGACCCATACCTCACACTATGCACAAAAACTAACTCCAAGTGGTTCAAAGACCTAAACATAAAGACTAAAACGATAAAGATCATGGAAGAAAAAATAGGGACAACCTTAGGAGCCCTAATACAAGGCATAAACAGAATACAAAACATTACCAAAAGTGACGAAGAGAAACCAGATAACTGGGAGCTCCCAAGAATCAAACACCTATGCTCATCTAAAAGACTTCACCAAAAGAGTAAAAAGACCACCTACAGACTGGGAAAGAATTTCCAGCTATGACGTCTCCGACCAGCGCCTGATCTCGAAAATCTATAGGATTCTGTGAAAACTCAACCACAAAAAGACAAACAACCCAATCAAGAAGTGGGCAAAGGATATGAACACACACTTCGCTAAAGAAGATATTCAGGCAGCTGACAGATACATGAGAAAATGCTCTCGATCATTAGCCATTAGAGAAATGCAAATTAAAACTACGATGAGATTCCATCTCACTCCAACAAGGCTGGCAATAATCCAAAAAACACCAAATAATAAATGTTGGAGAGGCTGCGGAGAGATTGGAACTCTCATACACTGCTGGTGGGAATGTAAAATGGTACAACCACTTTGGAAATCTATCTGGCGTTATCTTAAACAGTTAGAAATAGAACTACCATACAACCCAGAAATCCCACTCCTCGGAATATACCCTAGAGACACAAGAGCCTTCGCACAAACAGATATATGCACACCCATGTTTATGGCAGCTCTGTTTACAATAGCAAAAAGCTGGAAGCAACCAAGGTGTCCATCAACGGATGAATGGGTAAATAAATTGTGGTATATTCACACAATGGAATACTACGCATCGATAAAGAACAGTGACGAATACTGTGAAACATTTCATAACATGGAGGAACCTGGAAGGCATTATGCTCAGCGAAATCAGTCAGAGGCAAAAGGACAAATATTGTATCAGACCGCTCTTATAAGATCTTGAGAAATAGTACAAACTGAGAAGAACACATACTTTTGTGGTTACGTGGGCGGGGGGAGGGAGGGAGGGAGGGAGGGAGGGAGGGAGAGGGTTTTTTTTACTGATTAATTAGCAGATAAGAACTGCTTTAGGTGAAGGGAAGGACAACACTCAATACATGGAAGGTCAGCTCAATTCGACTGGACCAAAAGCAAAGAAGTTTCCGGGATAAAATGAATGCTTCAAAGGTCAGCGGAGCAAGGGCGGGGGTTTGGGAACCATGGTTTAAGGGGAATTCTAAGTCAATTGGCAAAATAATTCAATTATGAAAACATTCTGCATCCCGCTTTGAAATGTGGCGTCTGGGGTCTTAAATGCTAACAAGCGGCCATCTGAGATGCATCAATTGGTCTCAACCCACCTGGAGCAAAGGAGAATGAAGAACACCAAGGTCACACGACAACTAGGAGCCCAAGAGACAGAAAGGGCCACATGAACCAGAGACCTACATCATCCTGAGACCAGAAGAACTAGTTGGTGCCCGGCCACAATCGATGACTGCCCTGACAGGGAGCACAACAGAGAACTCCTGAGAGACCAGGAGATCAGTGGGATGCAGACCCCAAATTCTCATAAAAAGACCAGACTTAATGGTCTGACTGAGACCAGAGGAATCCCGGAGGCAATGCTCCCCAGACCTTCTGATGGCACAGGACAGGAACCATCCCCGAAGACAACTCATCAGGCATGAAAAGGACTGGTCAGCGGCGGGGAGAGAGATGCTGATGAAGAGTGAGCTAATTAAATCAGGTGGACACGGGAGAGTGTGTTGGCAACTCTTGACTGGAGGGGGGATGGGAAGATAAAGAGAGAGGGAAGCTGGCAAAATTGGCACGAAACGAGAGACTGAAAGGGCTGACTCAATAGGGGGAGAGCAAGTGGGAGAAGGGAGTAAGATGTATGGAAACTTACATGTGACAGACCGATTGGAATGGTAAATGTTCACTTGAAGCTTCATAAAAATTAATTAAAAATAAAAAAAGAAAGAAAACTACAAAGCTCTACTACAAGAAATTCAAAAGGACATACTTAAGTGGAAAAACATACCCTGCTCATGGATAGGAAGACTTAACATAGTAAAAATGTCTATTCTACCAAAAGCCACCTATACATACAATGCACTTCCGATCCAAATTCCAATCTCATTTTTTAAGGTGATAGAGCAACAAATCACCAACTTCATATGGAAGGGAAAGAAGCCTCGGATAAGCAAAGCATTACTGAAAAAGAAGAAGAAAGTGGGAGGCCTCACTCTACCTAATTTCAGAACCTATTATACAGCCACAGTAGTCAAAACAGCCTGGTATTGGTACAACAACAGGCACATAGACCAGTGGAACAGAATTGAGAACCCAGATATAAATCCATCCACATATGAGCAGCTGATATTTGACAAAGGCCCAGTGTCAGTTAATTGGGGAAAGGATAGTCTTTTTAACAAATGGTGCTGGCATAACTGGATATCCATTTGCAAAAAAATGAAACAGGACCCATACCTCACACCATGCACAAAAACTAACTCCAAGTGGTTCAAAGACCTAAACATAAAGACTAAAACGATAAAGATCATGGAAGAAAAAATAGGGACAACCTTAGGAGCCCTAATACAAGGCATAAACAGAATACAAAACATTACCAAAAGTGACGAAGAGAAACCAGATAACTGGGAGCTCCTAAAAATCAAACACCTATGCTCATCTAAAAGACTTCACCAAAAGAGTAAAAAGACCACCTACAGACTGGGAAAGAATTTCCAGCTATGACGTCTCCGACCAGCGCCTGATCTCGAAAATCTATAGGATTCTGTCAAAACTCAACCCCAAAAAGACAAACAACCCAATCAAGAAGTGGGCAAAGGATATGAACACACACTTCGCTAAAGAAGATATTCAGGCAGCTGACAGATACATGAGAAAATGCTCTCGATCATTAGCCATTAGAGAAATGCAAATTAAAACTACGATGAGATTCCATCTCACTCCAACAAGGCTGGCAATAATCCAAAATACACCAAATAATAAATTTTGCAGAGGCTGCGGAGAGATTGGAACTCTCATACACTGTTGGTGGGAAAGTAAAATGGTACAACCACTTTGGAAATCTATCTGGCGTTATCTTAAACAGTTAGAAATAGAACTACCATACAACCCAGAAATCCCACTCCTCGGAATATACCCTAGAGACACAAGAGCCTTCACACAAACAGATATATGCACACCCATGTTTATGGCAGCTCTGTTTACAATAGCAAAAAGCTGGAAGCAACCAAGGTGTCCATCAACGGATGAATGGGTAAATGAATTGTGGTATATTCACACAATGGAATACTACGCATCGATAAAGAACAGTGACGAATACTGTGAAACATTTCATAACATGGAGGAACCTGGAAGGCATTATGCTCAGCGAAATCAGTCAGAGGCAAAAGGACAAATATTGTATAAGACCGCTCTTATAAGATCTTGAGAAATAGTACAAACTGAGAAGAACACATACTTTTGTGGTTACGAGGGGGGGAGGGAGGGAGGGAGGGAGGGAGGGAGAGGGTTTTTTTACTGATTAATTAGCAGATAAGAACTGCTTTAGGTGAAGGGAAGGACAACACTCAATACATGGAAGGTCAGCTCAATTCGACTGGACCAAAAGCAAAGAAGTTTCCGGGATAAAATGAATGCTTCAAAGGTCAGCGGAGCAAGGGCGGGGGTTTGGGAACCATGGTTTAAGGGGAATTCTAAGTCAATTGGCAAAATAATTCAATTATGAAAACATTCTGCATCCCACTTTGAAATGTGGCGTCTGGGGTCTTAAATGCTAACAAGCGGCCATCTGAGATGCATCAATTGGTCTCAACCCACCTGGAGCAAAGGAGAATGAAGAACACCAAGGTCACACGACAACTAGGAGCCCAAGAGACAGAAAGGGCCACATGAACCAGAGACCTACATCATCCTGAGACCAGAAGAACTAGTTGGTGCCCGGCCACAATCGATGACTGCCCTGACAGGGAGCACAACAGAGAACTCCTGAGAGACCAGGAGATCAGTGGGATGCAGACCCCAAATTCTCATAAAAAGACCAGACTTAATGGTCTGACTGAGACCAGAGGAATCCCGGAGGCAATGCTCCCCAGACCTTCTGATGGCACAGGACAGGAACCATCCCCGAAGACAACTCATCAGGCATGAAAAGGACTGGTCAGCGGCGGGGAGAGAGATGCTGATGAAGAGTGAGCTAATTAAATCAGGTGGACACGGGAGAGTGTGTTGGCAACTCTTGACTGGAGGGGGGATGGGAAGATAGAGAGAGAGGGAAGCTGGCAAAATTGGCACGAAACGAGAGACTGAAAGGGCTGACTCAATAGGGGGAGAGCAAGTGGGAGAAGGGAGTAAGATGTATGGAAACTTACATGTGACAGACCGATTGGCATGGTAAATGTTCAATTGAAGCTTCATTAAAATTAATTAAAAAAAAAAAAGAAAGAAAACTACAAAGCTCTACTACAAGAAATTCAAAAGGACATACTTAAGTGGAAAAACATACCCTGCTCATGGATAGGAAGACTTAACATAGTAAAAATGTCTATTCTACCAAAAGCCATCTATACATACAATGCACTTCCGATCCAAATTCCAATCTCATTTTTTAAGGTGATAGAGCAACAAATCACCAACTTCATATGGAAGGGAAAGAAGCCTCGGATAAGCAAAGCATTACTGAAAAAGAAGAAGAAAGTGGGAGGCCTCACTCTACCTAATTTCAGAACCTATTATACAGCCACAGTAGTCAAAACAGCCTGGTATTGGTACAACAACAGGCACATAGACCAGTGGAACAGAATTGAGAACCCAGATATAAATCCATCCACATATGAGCAGCTGATATTTGACAAAGGCCCAGTGTCAGTTAATTGGGGAAAGGATAGTCTTTTTAACAAATGGTGCTGGCATAACTGGATATCCATTTGCAAAAAAATGAAACAGGACCCATACCTCACACCATGCACAAAAACTAACTCCAAGTGGTTCAAAGACCTAAACATAAAGACTAAAACGATAAAGATCATGGAAGAAAAAATAGGGACAACCTTAGGAGCCCTAATACAAGGCATAAACAGAATACAAAACATTACCAAAAGTGACGAAGAGAAACCAGATAACTGGGAGCTCCTAAAAATCAAACACCTATGCTCATCTAAAAGACTTCACCAAAAGAGTAAAAAGACCACCTACAGACTGGGAAAGAATTTCCAGCTATGACGTCTCCGACCAGCGCCTGATCTCGAAAATCTATAGGATTCTGTCAAAACTCAACCGCAAAAAGACAAACAACCCAATCAAGAAGTGGGCAAAGGATATGAACACACACTTCGCTAAAGAAGATATTCAGGCAGCTGACAGACACATGAGAAAATGCTCTGGATCATTAGCCATTAGAGAAATGCAAATTAAAACTACGATGAGATTCCATCTCACTCCAACAAGGCTGGCAATAATCCAAAAAACACCAAATAATAAATGTTGGAGAGGCTGCGGAGAGATTGGAACTCTTATACACTGCTGGTGGGAATGTCAAATGGTACAACCACTTTGGAAATCTATCTGGCGTTATCTTAAACAGTTAGAAATAGAACTACCATACAACCCAGAAATCCCACTCCTCGGAATATACCCTAGAGACACAAGAGCCTTCACACAAACAGATATATGCACACCCATGTTTATGGCAGCTCTGTTTACAATAGCAAAAAGCTGGAAGCAACCAAGGTGTCCATCAACGGATGAATGGGTAAATGAATTGTGGTATATTCACACAATGGAATACTACGCATCGATAAAGAACAGTGACGAATACTGTGAAACATTTCATAATATGGAGGAACCTGGAAGGCATTATGCTGAGCGAAATCAGTCAGAGGCAAAAGGACAAATATTGTATAAGACCGCTCTTATAAGATCTTGAGAAATAGTACAAACTGAGAAGAACACATACTTTTGTGGTTACGAGGGGGGGAGGGAGGGGGGGAGGGAGGGAGAGGGTTTTTTTTACTGATTAATTAGCAGATAAGAACTGCTTTAGGTGAAGGGAAGGACAACACTCAATACATGGAAGGTCAGCTCAATTCGACTGGACCAAAAGCAAAGAAGTTTCCGGGATAAAATGAATGCTTCAAAGGTCAGCGGAGCAAGGGCGGGGGTTTGGGAACCATGGTTTAAGGGGAATTCTAAGTCAATTGGCAAAATAATTCAATTATGAAAACATTCTGCATCCCACTTTGAAATGTGGCGTCTGGGGTCTTAAATGCTAACAAGCGGCCATCTGAGATGCATCAATTGGTCTCAACCCACCTGGAGCAAAGGAGAATGAAGAACACCAAGGTCACACGACAACTAGGAGCCCAAGAGACAGAAAGGGCCACATGAACCAGAGACCTACATCATCCTGAGACCAGAAGAACTAGTTGGTGCCCGGCCACAATCGATGACTGCCCTGACAGGGAGCACAACAGAGAACTCCTGAGAGACCAGGAGATCAGTGGGATGCAGACCCCAAATTCTCATAAAAAGACCAGACTTAATGGTCTGACTGAGACCAGAGGAATCCCGGAGGCAATGCTCCCCAGACCTTCTGATGGCACAGGACAGGAACCATCCCCGAAGACAACTCATCAGGCATGAAAAGGACTGGTCAGCGGCGGGGAGAGAGATGCTGATGAAGAGTGAGCTAATTAAATCAGGTGGACACGGGAGAGTGTGTTGGCAACTCTTGACTGGAGGGGGGATGGGAAGATAGAGAGAGAGGGAAGCTGGCAAAATTGGCACGAAACGAGAGACTGAAAGGGCTGACTCAATAGGGGGAGAGCAAGTGGGAGAAGGGAGTAAGATGTATGGAAACTTACATGTGACAGACCGATTGGCATGGTAAATGTTCAATTGAAGCTTCATTAAAATTAATTAAAAAAAAAAAAGAAAGAAAACTACAAAGCTCTACTACAAGAAATTCAAAAGGACATACTTAAGTGGAAAAACATACCCTGCTCATGGATAGGAAGACTTAACATAGTAAAAATGTCTATTCTACCAAAAGCCATCTATACATACAATGCACTTCCGATCCAAATTCCAATCTCATTTTTTAAGGTGATAGAGCAACAAATCACCAACTTCATATGGAAGGGAAAGAAGCCTCGGATAAGCAAAGCATTACTGAAAAAGAAGAAGAAAGTGGGAGGCCTCACTCTACCTAATTTCAGAACCTATTATACAGCCACAGTAGTCAAAACAGCCTGGTATTGGTACAACAACAGGCACATAGACCAGTGGAACAGAATTGAGAACCCAGATATAAATCCATCCACATATGAGCAGCTGATATTTGACAAAGGCCCAGTGTCAGTTAATTGGGGAAAGGATAGTCTTTTTAACAAATGGTGCTGGCATAACTGGATATCCATTTGCAAAAAAATGAAACAGGACCCATACCTCACACCATGCACAAAAACTAACTCCAAGTGGTTCAAAGACCTAAACATAAAGACTAAAACGATAAAGATCATGGAAGAAAAAATAGGGACAACCTTAGGAGCCCTAATACAAGGCATAAACAGAATACAAAACATTACCAAAAGTGACGAAGAGAAACCAGATAACTGGGAGCTCCTAAAAATCAAACACCTATGCTCATCTAAAAGACTTCACCAAAAGAGTAAAAAGACCACCTACAGACTGGGAAAGAATTTCCAGCTATGACGTCTCCGACCAGCGCCTGATCTCGAAAATCTATAGGATTCTGTCAAAACTCAACCGCAAAAAGACAAACAACCCAATCAAGAAGTGGGCAAAGGATATGAACACACACTTCGCTAAAGAAGATATTCAGGCAGCTGACAGACACATGAGAAAATGCTCTGGATCATTAGCCATTAGAGAAATGCAAATTAAAACTACGATGAGATTCCATCTCACTCCAACAAGGCTGGCAATAATCCAAAAAACACCAAATAATAAATGTTGGAGAGGCTGCGGAGAGATTGGAACTCTTATACACTGCTGGTGGGAATGTCAAATGGTACAACCACTTTGGAAATCTATCTGGCGTTATCTTAAACAGTTAGAAATAGAACTACCATACAACCCAGAAATCCCACTCCTCGGAATATACCCTAGAGACACAAGAGCCTTCACACAAACAGATATATGCACACCCATGTTTATGGCAGCTCTGTTTACAATAGCAAAAAGCTGGAAGCAACCAAGGTGTCCATCAACGGATGAATGGGTAAATGAATTGTGGTATATTCACACAATGGAATACTACGCATCGATAAAGAACAGTGACGAATACTGTGAAACATTTCATAATATGGAGGAACCTGGAAGGCATTATGCTGAGCGAAATCAGTCAGAGGCAAAAGGACAAATATTGTATAAGACCGCTCTTATAAGATCTTGAGAAATAGTACAAACTGAGAAGAACACATACTTTTGTGGTTACGAGGGGGGGAGGGAGGGGGGGAGGGAGGGAGAGGGTTTTTTTTACTGATTAATTAGCAGATAAGAACTGCTTTAGGTGAAGGGAAGGACAACACTCAATACATGGAAGGTCAGCTCAATTCGACTGGACCAAAAGCAAAGAAGTTTCCGGGATAAAATGAATGCTTCAAAGGTCAGCGGAGCAAGGGCAGGGGTTTGGGAACCATGGTTTAAGGGGAATTCTAAGTCAATTGGCAAAATAATTCAATTATGAAAACATTCTGCATCCCACTTTGAAATGTGGCGTCTGGGGTCTTAAATGCTAACAAGCGGCCATCTGAGATGCATCAATTGGTCTCAACCCACCTGGAGCAAAGGAGAATGAAGAACACCAAGGTCACACGACAACTAGGAGCCCAAGAGACAGAAAGGGCCACATGAACCAGAGACCTACATCATCCTGAGACCAGAAGAACTAGTTGGTGCCCGGCCACAATCGATGACTGCCCTGACAGGGAGCACAACAGAGAACTCCTGAGAGACCATGAGATCAGTGGGATGCAGACCCCAAATTCTCATAAAAAGACCAGACTTAATGGTCTGACTGAGACCAGAGGAATCCTGGAGGCAATGCTCCCCAGACCTTCTGATGGCACAGGACAGGAACCATCCCCGAAGACAACTCATCAGGCATGAAAAGGACTGGTCAGCGGCGGGGAGAGAGATGCTGATGAAGAGTGAGCTAATTAAATCAGGTGGACACGGGAGAGTGTGTTGGCAACTCTTGACTGGAGGGGGGATGGGAAGATAGAGAGAGAGGGAAGCTGGCAAAATTGGCACGAAACGAGAGACTGAAAGGGCTGACTCAATAGGGGGAGAGCAAGTGGGAGAAGGGAGTAAGATGTATGGAAACTTACATGTGACAGACCGATTGGAATGGTAAATGTTCAATTGAAGCTTCATTAAAATTAATTAAAAAAAAAAAAAAAGAAAACTACAAAGCTCTACTACAAGAAATTCAAAAGGACATACTTAAGTGGAAAAACATACCCTGCTCATGGATAGGAAGACTTAACATAGTAAAAATGTCTATTCTACCAAAAGCCATCTATACATACAATGCACTTCCGATCCAAATTCCAATCTCATTTTTTAAGGTGATAGAGCAACAAATCACCAACTTCATATGGAAGGGAAAGAAGCCTCGGATAAGCAAAGCATTACTGAAAAAGAAGAAGAAAGTGGGAGGCCTCACTCTACCTAATTTCAGAACCTATTATACAGCCACAGTAGTCAAAACAGCCTGGTATTGGTACAACAACAGGCACATAGACCAGTGGAACAGAATTGAGAACCCAGATATAAATCCATCCACATATGAGCAGCTGATATTTGACAAAGGCCCAGTGTCAGTTAATTGGGGAAAGGATAGTCTTTTTAACAAATGGTGCTGGCATAACTGGATATCCATTTGCAAAAAAATGAAACAGGACCCATACCTCACACCATGCACAAAAACTAACTCCAAGTGGTTCAAAGACCTAAACATAAAGACTAAAACGATAAAGATCATGGAAGAAAAAATAGGGACAACCTTAGGAGCCCTAATACAAGGCATAAACAGAATACAAAACATTACCAAAAGTGACGAAGAGAAACCAGATAACTGGGAGCTCCTAAAAATCAAACACCTATGCTCATCTAAAAGACTTCACCAAAAGAGTGAAAAGACCACCTACAGACTGGGAAAGAATTTCCAGCTATGACGTCTCCGACCAGCGCCTGATCTCGAAAATCTATAGGATTCTGTCAAAACTCAACCACAAAAAGACAAACAACCCAATCAAGAAGTGGGCAAAGGATATGAACACACACTTCGCTAAAGAAGATATTCAGGCAGCTGACAGACACATGAGAAAATGCTCTGGATCATTAGCCATTAGAGAAATGCAAATTAAAACTACGATGAGATTCCATCTCACTCCAACAAGGCTGGCAATAATCCAAAAAACACCAAATAATAAATGTTGGAGAGGCTGCGGAGAGATTGGAACTCTTATACACTGCTGGTGGGAATGTAAAATGGTACAACCACTTTGGAAATCTATCTGGCGTTATCTTAAACAGTTAGAAATAGAACTACCATACAACCCAGAAATCCCACTCCTCGGAATATACCCTAGAGACACAAGAGCCTTCACACAAACAGATATATGCACACCCATGTTTATGGCAGCTCTGTTTACAATAGCAAAAAGCTGGAAGCAACCAAGGTGTCCATCAACGGATGAATGGGTAAATAAATTGTGGTATATTCACACAATGGAATACTACGCATCGATAAAGAACAGTGACGAATACTGTGAAACATTTCATAACATGGAGGAACCTGGAAGGCATTATGCTCAGCGAAATCAGTCAGAGGCAAAAGGACAAATATTGCATCAGACCGCTCTTATAAGATCTTGAGAAATAGTACAAACTGAGAAGAACACATACTTTTGTGGTTACGAGGGGGGGGGAGGGAGGGAGGGAGGGAGAGGGTTTTTTTACTGATTAATTAGCAGATAAGAACTGCTTTAGGTGAAGGGAAGGACAACACTCAATACATGGAAGGTCAGCTCAATTCGACTGGACCAAAAGCAAACAAGTTTCCGGGATAAAATGAATGCTTCAAAGGTCAGCGGAGCAAGGGCGGGGGTTTGGGAACCATGGTTTAAGGGGAATTCTAAGTCAATTGGCAAAATAATTCAATTATGAAAACATTCTGCATCCCACTTTGAAATGTGGCGTCTGGGGTCTTAAATGCTAACAAGCGGCCATCTGAGATGCATCAATTGGTCTCAACCCACCTGGAGCAAAGGAGAATGAAGAACACCGAGGTCACACGACAACTAGGAG
Organism: Loxodonta africana; assembly: GCF_030014295.1. Taxonomy (NCBI): domain Eukaryota; kingdom Metazoa; phylum Chordata; class Mammalia; order Proboscidea; family Elephantidae; genus Loxodonta; species Loxodonta africana. Next base: position 28,851 of record NW_026975452.1, on the reverse strand, counting down.
CCCAAGAGACAGAAAGGGCCACATGAACCAGAGACCTACATCATCCTGAGACCAGAAGAACTAGTTGGTGCCCGGCCACAATCGATGACTGCCCTGACAGGGAGCACAACAGAGAACTCCTGAGAGACCAGGAGATCAGTGGGATGCAGACCCCAAATTCTCATAAAAAGACCAGACTTAATGGTCTGACTGAGACCAGAGGAATCCCGGAGGCAATGCTCCCCAGACCTTCTGATGGCACAGGACAGGAACCATCCCCGAAGACAACTCATCAGGCATGAAAAGGACTGGTCAGCGGCGGGGAGAGAGATGCTGATGAAGAGTGAGCTAATTAAATCAGGTGGACACGGGAGAGTGTGTTGGCAACTCTTGACTGGAGGGGGGATGGGAAGATAGAGAGAGAGGGAAGCTGGCAAAATTGGCACGAAACGAGAGACTGAAAGGGCTGACTCAATAGGGGGAGAGCAAGTGGGAGAAGGGAGTAAGATGTATGGAAACTTACATGTGACAGACTGATTGGAATGGTAAATGTTCACTTCAAGCTTCATAAAAATTAATTAAAAAAAAAGAAAGAAAGAAAACTACAAAGCTCTACTACAAGAAATTCAAAAGGACATACTTAAGTGGAAAAACATACCCTGCTCATGGATAGGAAGACTTAACATAGTAAAAATGTCTATTCTACCAAAAGCCACCTATACATACAATGCACTTCCGATCCAAATTCCAATCTCATTTTTTAAGGTGATAGAGCAACAAATCACCAACTTCATATGGAAGGGAAAGAAGCCTCGGATAAGCAAAGCATTACTGAAAAAGAAGAAGAAAGTGGGAGGCCTCACTCTACCTAATTTCAGAACCTATTATACAGCCACAGTAGTGAAAACAGCCTGGTATTGGTACAACAACAGGCACATAGACCAGTGGAACAGAATTGAGAACCCAGATATAAATCCATCCACATATGAGCAGCTGATATTTGACAAAGGCTCAGTGTCAGTTAATTGGGGAAAGGATAGTCTTTTTAACAAATGGTGCTGGCATAACTGGATATCCATTTGCAAAAAAATGAAACAGGACCCATACCTCACACCATGCACAAAAACTAACTCCAAGTGGTTCAAAGACCTAAACATAAAGACTAAAACGATAAAGATCATGGAAGAAAAAATAGGGACAACCTTAGGAGCCCTAATACAAGGCATAAACAGAATACAAAACATTACCAAAAGTGACGAAGAGAAACCAGATAACTGGGAGCTCCTAAAAATCAAACACCTATGCTCATCTAAAAGACTTCACCAAAAGAGTAAAAAGACCACCTACAGACTGGGAAAGAATTTCCAGCTATGACGTCTCCGACCAGCACCTGATCTCTAAAATCTATAGGATTCTGTCAAAACTCAACCCCAAAAAGACAAACAACCCAATCAAGAAGTGGGCAAAGGATATGAACACACACTTCGCTAAAGAAGATATTCAGGCAGCTGACAGACACATGAGAAAATGCTCTCGATCATTAGCCATTAGAGAAATGCAAATTAAAACTACGATGAGATTCCATCTCACTCCAACAAGGCTGGCAATAATCCAAAAAACACCAAATAATAAATGTTGGAGAGGCTGCGGAGAGATTGGAACTCTCATACACTGCTGGTGGGAAAGTAAAATGGTAAAACCACTTTGGAAATCTATCTGGCGTTATCTTAAACAGTTAGAAATAGAACTACCATACAACCCAGAAATCCCACTCCTCGGAATATACCCTAGAGACACAAGAGCCTTCACACAAACAGATATATGCACACCCATGTTTATGGCAGCTCTGTTTACAATAGCAAAAAGCTGGAAGCAACCAAGGTGTCCATCAACGGATGAATGGGTAAATAAATTGTGGTACATTCACACAATGGAATACTACGCATCGATAAAGAACAGTGACGAATACTGTGAAACATTTCATAACATGGAGGAACCTGGAAGGCATTATGCTGAGCGAAATCAGAGGCAAAAGGACAAATATTGTATAAGACCGCTCTTATAAGATCTTGAGAAATAGTACAAACTGAGAAGAACACATACTTTTGTGGTTACGGGGGGGTGAGGGAGGGAGGGAGGGAGGGAGGGAGAGGGTTTTTTTACTGATTAATTAGCAGATAAGAACTGCTTTAGGTGAAGGGAAGGACAACACTCAATACATGGAAGGTCAGCTCAATTCGACTGGACCAAAAGCAAAGAAGTTTCCGGGATAAAATGAATGCTTCAAAGGTCAGCGGAGCAAGGGCGGGGGTTTGGGAACCATGGTTTAAGGGGAATTCTAAGTCAATTGGCAAAATAATTCAATTATGAAAACATTCTGCATCCCACTTTGAAATGTGGCGTCTGGGGTCTTAAATGCTAACAAGCGGCCATCTGAGATGCATCAATTGGTCTCAACCCACCTGGAGCAAAGAAGAATGAAGAACACCGAGGTCACAGGACAACTAGGAGCCCAAGAGACAGAAAGGGCCACATGAACCAGAGACCTACATCATCCTGAGACCAGAAGAACTACTTGGTGCCCGGCCACAATCGATGACTGCCCTGACAGGGAGCACAACAGAGAACTCCTGAGAGACCAGGAGATCAGTGGGATGCAGACCCCAAATTCTCATAAAAAGACCAGACTTAATGGTCTGACTGAGACCAGAGGAATCCCGGAGGCAATGCTCCCCAGACCTTCTGATGGCACAGGACAGGAACCATCCCCGAAGACAACTCATCAGGCATGAAAAGGACTGGTCAGCGGCGGGGAGAGAGATGCTGATGAAGAGTGAGCTAATTAAATCAGGTGGACACGGGAGAGTGTGTTGGCAACTCTTGACTGGAGGGGGGATGGGAAGATAGAGAGAGAGGGAAGCTGGCAAAATTGGCACGAAACGAGAGACTGAAAGGGCTGACTCAATAGGGGGAGAGCAAGTGGGAGAAGGGAGTAAGATGTATGGAAACTTACATGTGACAGACCGATTGGAATGGTAAATGTTCACTTGAAGCTTCATAAAAATTAATTAAAAAAAAAGAAAGAAAGAAAACTACAAAGCTCTACTACAAGAAATTCAAAAGGACATACTTAAGTGGAAAAACATACCCTGCTCATGGACAGGAAGACTTAACATAGTAAAAATGTCTATTCTACCAAAAGCCACCTATACATACAATGCACTTCCGATCCAAATTCCAATCTCATTTTTTAAGGTGATAGAGCAACAAATCACCAACTTCATATGGAAGGGAAAGAAGCCTCGGATAAGCAAAGCATTACTGAAAAAGAAGAAGAAAGTGGGAGGCCTCACTCTACCTAATTTCAGAACCTATTATACAGCCACAGTAGTCAAAACAGCCTGGTATTGGTACAACAACAGGCACATAGACCAGTGGAACAGAATTGAGAACCCAGATATAAATCCATCCACATATGAGCAGCTGATATTTGACAAAGGCCCAGTGTCAGTTAATTGGGGAAAGGATAGTCTTTTTAACAAATGGTGCTGGCATAACTGGATATCCATTTGCAAAAAAATGAAACAGGACCCATACCTCACACTATGCACAAAAACTAACTCCAAGTGGTTCAAAGACCTAAACATAAAGACTAAAACGATAAAGATCATGGAAGAAAAAATAGGGACAACCTTAGGAGCCCTAATACAAGGCATAAACAGAATACAAAACATTACCAAAAGTGACGAAGAGAAACCAGATAACTGGGAGCTCCCAAGAATCAAACACCTATGCTCATCTAAAAGACTTCACCAAAAGAGTAAAAAGACCACCTACAGACTGGGAAAGAATTTCCAGCTATGACGTCTCCGACCAGCGCCTGATCTCGAAAATCTATAGGATTCTGTCAAAACTCAACCACAAAAAGACAAACAACCCAATCAAGAAGTGGGCAAAGGATATGAACACACACTTCGCTAAAGAAGATATTCAGGCAGCTGACAGATACATGAGAAAATGCTCTCGATCATTAGCCATTAGAGAAATGCAAATTAAAACTACGATGAGATTCCATCTCACTCCAACAAGGCTGGCAATAATCCAAAAAACACCAAATAATAAATGTTGGAGAGGCTGCGGAGAGATTGGAACTCTCATACACTGCTGGTGGGAATGTCAAATGGTACAACCACTTTGGAAATCTATCTGGCGTTATCTTAAACAGTTAGAAATAGAACTACCATACAACCCAGAAATCCCACTCCTCGGAATATACCCTAGAGACACAAGAGCCTTCACACAAACAGATATATGCACACCCATGTTTATGGCAGCTCTGTTTACAATAGCAAAAAGCTGGAAGCAACCAAGGTGTCCATCAACGGATGAATGGGTAAATAAATTGTGGTACATTCACACAATGGAATACTACGCATCGATAAAGAACAGTGACGAATACTGTGAAACATTTCATAACATGGAGGAACCTGGAAGGCATTATGCTGAGCGAAATCAGAGGCAAAAGGACAAATATTGTATAAGACCGCTCTTATAAGATCTTGAGAAATAGTACAAACTGAGAAGAACACATACTTTTGTGGTTACGGGGGGGTGAGGGAGGGAGGGAGGGAGGGAGGGAGAGGGTTTTTTTACTGATTAATTAGCAGATAAGAACTGCTTTAGGTGAAGGGAAGGACAACACTCAATACATGGAAGGTCAGCTCAATTCGACTGGACCAAAAGCAAAGAAGTTTCCGGGATAAAATGAATGCTTCAAAGGTCAGCGGAGCAAGGGCGGGGGTTTGGGAACCATGGTTTAAGGGGAATTCTAAGTCAATTGGCAAAATAATTCAATTATGAAAACATTCTGCATCCCACTTTGAAATGTGGCGTCTGGGGTCTTAAATGCTAACAAGCGGCCATCTGAGATGCATCAATTGGTCTCAACCCACCTGGAGCAAAGAAGGATGAAGAACACCGAGGTCACAGGACAACTAGGAGCCCAAGAGACAGAAAGGGCCACATGAACCAGAGACCTACATCATCCTGAGACCAGAAGAACTACTTGGTGCCCGGCCACAATCGATGACTGCCCTGACAGGGAGCACAACAGAGAACTCCTGAGAGACCAGGAGATCAGTGGGATGCAGACCCCAAATTCTCATAAAAAGACCAGACTTAATGGTCTGACTGAGACCAGAGGAATCCCGGAGGCAATGCTCCCCAGACCTTCTGATGGCACAGGACAGGAACCATCCCCGAAGACAACTCATCAGGCATGAAAAGGACTGGTCAGCGGCGGGGAGAGAGATGCTGATGAAGAGTGAGCTAATTAAATCAGGTGGACACGGGAGAGTGTGTTGGCAACTCTTGACTGGAGGGGGGATGGGAAGATAGAGAGAGAGGGAAGCTGGCAAAATTGGCACGAAACGAGAGACTGAAAGGGCTGACTCAATAGGGGGAGAGCAAGTGGGAGAAGGGAGTAAGATGTATGGAAACTTACATGTGACAGACCGATTGGAATGGTAAATGTTCACTTGAAGCTTCATAAAAATTAATTAAAAAAAAAGAAAGAAAGAAAACTACAAAGCTCTACTACAAGAAATTCAAAAGGACATACTTAAGTGGAAAAACATACCCTGCTCATGGACAGGAAGACTTAACATAGTAAAAATGTCTATTCTACCAAAAGCCACCTATACATACAATGCACTTCCGATCCAAATTCCAATCTCATTTTTTAAGGTGATAGAGCAACAAATCACCAACTTCATATGGAAGGGAAAGAAGCCTCGGATAAGCAAAGCATTACTGAAAAAGAAGAAGAAAGTGGGAGGCCTCACTCTACCTAATTTCAGAACCTATTATACAGCCACAGTAGTCAAAACAGCCTGGTATTGGTACAACAACAGGCACATAGACCAGTGGAACAGAATTGAGAACCCAGATATAAATCCATCCACATATGAGCAGCTGATATTTGACAAAGGCCCAGTGTCAGTTAATTGGGGAAAGGATAGTCTTTTTAACAAATGGTGCTGGCATAACTGGATATCCATTTGCAAAAAAATGAAACAGGACCCATACCTCACACTATGCACAAAAACTAACTCCAAGTGGTTCAAAGACCTAAACATAAAGACTAAAACGATAAAGATCATGGAAGAAAAAATAGGGACAACCTTAGGAGCCCTAATACAAGGCATAAACAGAATACAAAACATTACCAAAAGTGACGAAGAGAAACCAGATAACTGGGAGCTCCCAAGAATCAAACACCTATGCTCATCTAAAAGACTTCACCAAAAGAGTAAAAAGACCACCTACAGACTGGGAAAGAATTTCCAGCTATGACGTCTCCGACCAGCGCCTGATCTCGAAAATCTATAGGATTCTGTCAAAACTCAACCACAAAAAGACAAACAACCCAATCAAGAAGTGGGCAAAGGATATGAACACACACTTCGCTAAAGAAGATATTCAGGCAGCTGACAGATACATGAGAAAATGCTCTCGATCATTAGCCATTAGAGAAATGCAAATTAAAACTACGATGAGATTCCATCTCACTCCAACAAGGCTGGCAATAATCCAAAAAACACCAAATAATAAATGTTGGAGAGGCTGCGGAGAGATTGGAACTCTCATACACTGCTGGTGGGAATGTAAAATGGTACAACCACTTTGGAAATCTATCTGGCGTTATCTTAAACAGTTAGAAATAGAACTACCATACAACCCAGAAATCCCACTCCTCGGAATATACCCTAGAGACACAAGAGCCTTCACACAAACAGATATATGCACACCCATGTTTATGGCAGCTCTGTTTACAATAGCAAAAAGCTGGAAGCAACCAAGGTGTCCATCAACGGATGAATGGGTAAATAAATTGTGGTATATTCACACAATGGAATACTACGCATCGATAAAGAACAGTGACGAATACTGTGAAACATTTCATAACATGGAGGAACCTGGAAGGCATTATGCTCAGCGAAATCAGTCAGAGGCAAAAGGACAAATATTGTATCAGACCGCTCTTATAAGATCTTGAGAAATAGTACAAACTGAGAAGAACACATACTTTTGTGGTTACGAGGGCGGGGGGAGGGAGGGAGGGAGGGAGGGAGAGGGTTTTTTTTACTGATTAATTAGCAGATAAGAACTGCTTTAGGTGAAGGGAAGGACAACACTCAATACATGGAAGGTCAGCTCAATTCGACTGGACCAAAAGCAAAGAAGTTTCCGGGATAAAATGAATGCTTCAAAGGTCAGCGGAGCAAGGGCGGGGGTTTGGGAACCATGGTTTAAGGGGAATTCTAAGTCAATTGGCAAAATAATTCAATTATGAAAACATTCTGCATCCCGCTTTGAAATGTGGCGTCTGGGGTCTTAAATGCTAACAAGCGGCCATCTGAGATGCATCAATTGGTCTCAACCCACCTGGAGCAAAGGAGAATGAAGAACACCAAGGTCACACGACAACTAGGAGCCCAAGAGACAGAAAGGGCCACATGAACCAGAGACCTACATCATCCTGAGACCAGAAGAACTAGTTGGTGCCCGGCCACAATCGATGACTGCCCTGACAGGGAGCACAACAGAGAACTCCTGAGAGACCAGGAGATCAGTGGGATGCAGACCCCAAATTCTCATAAAAAGACCAGACTTAATGGTCTGACTGAGACCAGAGGAATCCCGGAGGCAATGCTCCCCAGACCTTCTGATGGCACAGGACAGGAACCATCCCCGAAGACAACTCATCAGGCATGAAAAGGACTGGTCAGCGGCGGGGAGAGAGATGCTGATGAAGAGTGAGCTAATTAAATCAGGTGGACACGGGAGAGTGTGTTGGCAACTCTTGACTGGAGGGGGGATGGGAAGATAAAGAGAGAGGGAAGCTGGCAAAATTGGCACGAAACGAGAGACTGAAAGGGCTGACTCAATAGGGGGAGAGCAAGTGGGAGAAGGGAGTAAGATGTATGGAAACTTACATGTGACAGACCGATTGGAATGGTAAATGTTCACTTGAAGCTTCATAAAAATTAATTAAAAATAAAAAAAGAAAGAAAACTACAAAGCTCTACTACAAGAAATTCAAAAGGACATACTTAAGTGGAAAAACATACCCTGCTCATGGATAGGAAGACTTAACATAGTAAAAATGTCTATTCTACCAAAAGCCACCTATACATACAATGCACTTCCGATCCAAATTCCAATCTCATTTTTTAAGGTGATAGAGCAACAAATCACCAACTTCATATGGAAGGGAAAGAAGCCTCGGATAAGCAAAGCATTACTGAAAAAGAAGAAGAAAGTGGGAGGCCTCACTCTACCTAATTTCAGAACCTATTATACAGCCACAGTAGTCAAAACAGCCTGGTATTGGTACAACAACAGGCACATAGACCAGTGGAACAGAATTGAGAACCCAGATATAAATCCATCCACATATGAGCAGCTGATATTTGACAAAGGCCCAGTGTCAGTTAATTGGGGAAAGGATAGTCTTTTTAACAAATGGTGCTGGCATAACTGGATATCCATTTGCAAAAAAATGAAACAGGACCCATACCTCACACCATGCACAAAAACTAACTCCAAGTGGTTCAAAGACCTAAACATAAAGACTAAAACGATAAAGATCATGGAAGAAAAAATAGGGACAACCTTAGGAGCCCTAATACAAGGCATAAACAGAATACAAAACATTACCAAAAGTGACGAAGAGAAACCAGATAACTGGGAGCTCCTAAGAATCAAACACCTATGCTCATCTAAAAGACTTCACCAAAAGAGTAAAAAGACCACCTACAGACTGGGAAAGAATTTGCAGCTATGACGTCTCCGACCAGCGCCTGATCTCGAAAATCTATAGGATTCTGTCAAAACTCAACCCCAAAAAGACAAACAACCCAATTAAGAAGTGGGCAAAGGATATGAACACACACTTCGCTAAAGAAGATATTCAGGCAGCTGACAGATACATGAGAAAATGCTCTCGATCATTAGCCATTAGAGAAATGCAAATTAAAACTACGATGAGATTCCATCTCACTCCAACAAGGCTGGCAATAATCCAAAAAACACCAAATAATAAATGTTGGAGAGGCTGCGGAGAGATTGGAACTCTTATACACTGCTGGTGGGAATGTCAAATGGTACAACCACTTTGGAAATCTATCTGGCGTTATCTTAAACAGTTAGAAATAGAACTACCATACAACCCAGAAATCCCACTCCTCGGAATATACCCTAGAGACACAAGAGCCTTCACACAAACAGATATATGCACACCCATGTTTATGGCAGCTCTGTTTACAATAGCAAAAAGCTGGAAGCAACCAAGGTGTCCATCAACGGATGAATGGGTAAATAAATTGTGGTATATTCACACAATGGAATACTACGCATCGATAAAGAACAGTGACGAATACTGTGAAACATTTCATAACATGGAGGAACCTGGAAGGCATTATGCTCAGCGAAATCAGTCAGAGGCAAAAGGACAAATATTGTATCAGACCGCTCTTATAAGATCTTGAGAAATAGTACAAACTGAGAAGAACACATACTTTTGTGGTTACGAGGGGGGGAGGGAGGGGGGGAGGGAGGGAGGGAGAGGGTTTTTTTACTGATTAATTAGCAGATAAGAACTGCTTTAGGTGAAGGGAAGGACAACACTCAATACATGGAAGGTGAGCTCAATTCGACTGGACCAAAAGCAAAGAAGTTTCCGGGATAAAATGAATGCTTCAAAGGTCAGCGGAGCAAGGGCGGGGGTTTGGGAACCATGGTTTAAGGGGAATTCTAAGTCAATTGGCAAAATAATTCAATTATGAAAACATTCTGCATCCCACTTTGAAATGTGGCGTCTGGGGTCTTAAATGCTAACAAGCGGCCATCTGAGATGCATCAATTGGTCTCAACCCACCTGGAGCAAAGGAGAATGAAGAACACCAAGGTCACACGACAACTAGGAGCCCAAGAGACAGAAAGGGCCACATGAACCAGAGACCTACATCATCCTGAGACCAGAAGAACTAGTTGGTGCCCGGCCACAATCGATGACTGCCCTGACAGGGAGCACAACAGAGAACTCCTGAGAGACCAGGAGATCAGTGGGATGCAGACCCCAAATTCTCATAAAAAGACCAGACTTAATGGTCTGACTGAGACCAGAGGAATCCCGGAGGCAATGCTCCCCAGACCTTCTGATGGCACAGGACAGGAACCATCCCCGAAGACAACTCATCAGGCATGAAAAGGACTGGTCAGCGGCGGGGAGAGAGATGCTGATGAAGAGTGAGCTAATTAAATCAGGTGGACACGGGAGAGTGTGTTGGCAACTCTTGACTGGAGGGGGGATGGGAAGATAGAGAGAGAGGGAAGCTGGCAAAATTGGCACGAAACGAGAGACTGAAAGGGCTGACTCAATAGGGGGAGAGCAAGTGGGAGAAGGGAGTAAGATGTATGGAAACTTACATGTGACAGACCGATTGGAATGGTAAATGTTCACTTGAAGCTTCATAAAAATTAATTAAAAAAAAAAAAGAAAGAAAACTACAAAGCTCTACTACAAGAAATTCAAAAGGACATACTTAAGTGGAAAAACATACCCTGCTCATGGATAGGAAGACTTAACATAGTAAAAATGTCTATTCTACCAAAAGCCATCTATACATACAATGCACTTCCGATCCAAATTCCAATCTCATTTTTTAAGGTGATAGAGCAACAAATCACCAACTTCATATGGAAGGGAAAGAAGCCTCGGATAAGCAAAGCATTACTGAAAAAGAAGAAGAAAGTGGGAGGCCTCACTCTACCTAATTTCAGAACCTATTATACAGCCACAGTAGTCAAAACAGCCTGGTATTGGTACAACAACAGGCACATAGACCAGTGGAACAGAATTGAGAACCCAGATATAAATCCATCCACATATGAGCAGCTGATATTTGACAAAGGCCCAGTGTCAGTTAATTGGGGAAAGGAGAGTCTTTTTAACAAATGGTGCTGGCATAACTGGATATCCATTTGCAAAAAAATGAAACAGGACCCATACCTCACACCATGCACAAAAACTAACTCCAAGTGGTTCAAAGACCTAAACATAAAGACTAAAACGATAAAGATCATGGAAGAAAAAATAGGGACAACCTTAGGAGCCCTAATACAAGGCATAAACAGAATACAAAACATTACCAAAAGTGACGAAGAGAAACCAGATAACTGGGAGCTCCTAAAAATCAAACACCTATGCTCATCTAAAAGACTTCACCAAAAGAGTAAAAAGACCACCTACAGACTGGGAAAGAATTTCCAGCTATGACGTCTCCGACCAGCGCCTGATCTCGAAAATCTATAGGATTCTGTCAAAACTCAACCCCAAAAAGACAAACAACCCAATCAAGAAGTGGGCAAAGGATATGAACACACACTTCGCTAAAGAAGATATTCAGGCAGCTGACAGATACATGAGAAAATGCTCTCGATCATTAGCCATTAGAGAAATGCAAATTAAAACTACGATGAGATTCCATCTCACTCCAACAAGGCTGGCAATAATCCAAAAAACACCAAATAATAAATGTTGGAGAGGCTGCGGAGAGATTGGAACTCTTATACACTGCTGGTGGGAATGTCAAATGGTACAACCACTTTGGAAATCTATCTGGCGTTATCTTAAACAGTTAGAAATAGAACTACCATACAACCCAGAAATCCCACTCCTCGGAATATACCCTAGAGACACAAGAGCCTTCACACAAACAGATATATGCACACCCATGTTTATGGCAGCTCTGTTTACAATAGCAAAAAGCTGGAAGCAACCAAGGTGTCCATCAACGGATGAATGGGTAAATAAATTGTGGTATATTCACACAATGGAATACTACGCATCGATAAAGAACAGTGACGAATACTGTGAAACATTTCATAACATGGAGGAACCTGGAAGGCATTATGCTGAGCGAAATCAGTCAGAGGCAAAAGGACAAATATTGTATAAGACCGCTCTTATAAGATCTTGAGAAATAGTACAAACTGAGAAGAACACATACTTTTGTGGTTACGAGGGGGGGAGGGAGGGAGGGAGGGAGGGAGGGAGGGAGGGAGAGGGTTTTTTTACTGATTAATTAGCAGATAAGAACTGCTTTAGGTGAAGGGAAGGACAACACTCAATACATGGAAGGTCAGCTCAATTCGACTGGACCAAAAGCAAAGAAGTTTCCGGGATAAAATGAATGCTTCAAAGGTCAGCGGAGCAAGGGCGGGGGTTTGGGAACCATGGTTTAAGGGGAATTCTAAGTCAATTGGCAAAATAATTCAATTATGAAAACATTCTGCATCCCACTTTGAAATGTGGCGTCTGGGGTCTTAAATGCTAACAAGCGGCCATCTGAGATGCATCAATTGGTCTCAACCCACCTGGAGCAAAGGAGAATGAAGAACACCAAGGTCACACGACAACTAGGAGCCCAAGAGACAGAAAGGGCCACATGAACCAGAGACCTACATCATCATGAGACCAGAAGAACTACTTGGTGCCCGGCCACAATCGATGACTGCCCTGACAGGGAGCACAACAGAGAACTCCTGAGAGACCAGGAGATCAGTGGGATGCAGACCCCAAATTCTCATAAAAAGACCAGACTTAATGGTCTGACTGAGACCAGAGGAATCCCAGAGGCAATGCTCCCCAGACCTTCTGATGGCACAGGACAGGAATCATCCCCGAACACAACTCATCAGGCATGAAAAGGACTGGTCAGCGGCGGGGAGAGAGATGCTGATGAAGAGTGAGCTAATTAAATCAGGTGGACACGGGAGAGTGTGTTGGCAACTCTTGACTGGAGGGGGGATGGGAAGATAGAGAGAGAGGGAAGCTGGCAAAATTGGCACGAAACGAGAGACTGAAAGGGCTGACTCAATAGGGGGAGAGCAAGTGGGAGAAGGGAGTAAGATGTATGGAAACTTACATGTGACAGACCGATTGGAATGGTAAATGTTCACTTGAAGCTTCATAAAAATTAATTAAAAAAAAAAAAAGAAAGAAAACTACAAAGCTCTACTACAAGAAATTCAAAAGGACATACTTAAGTGGAAAAACATACCCTGCTCATGGATAGGAAGACTTAACATAGTAAAAATGTCTATTCTACCAAAAGCCACCTATACATACAATGCACTTCCGATCCAAATTCCAATCTCATTTTTTAAGGTGATAGAGCAACAAATCACCAACTTCATATGGAAGGGAAAGAAGCCTCGGATAAGCAAAGCATTACTGAAAAAGAAGAAGAAAGTGGGAGGCCTCACTCTACCTAATTTCAGAACCTATTATACAGCCACAGTAGTCAAAACAGCCTGGTATTGGTACAACAACAGGCACATAGACCAGTGGAACAGAATTGAGAACCCAGATATAAATCCATCCACATATGAGCAGCTGATATTTGACAAAGGCCCAGTGTCAGTTAATTGGGGAAAGGAGAGTCTTTTTAACAAATGGTGCTGGCATAACTGGATATCCATTTGCAAAAAAATGAGACAGGACCCATACCTCACACCATGCACAAAAACTAACTCCAAGTGGTTCAAAGACCTAAACATAAAGACTAAAACGATAAAGATCATGGAAGAAAAAATAGGGACAACCTTAGGAGCCCTAATACAAGGCATAAACAGAATACAAAACATTACCAAAAGTGACGAAGAGAAACCAGATAACTGGGAGCTCCTAAAAATCAAACACCTATGCTCATCTAAAAGACTTCACCAAAAGAGTAAAAAGACCACCTACAGACTGGGAAAGAATTTCCAGCTATGACGTCTCCGACCAGCGCCTGATCTCGAAAATCTATAGGATTCTGTCAAAACTCAACCCCAAAAAGACAAACAACCCAATCAAGAAGTGGGCAAAGGATATGAACACACACTTCGCTAAAGAAGATATTCAGGCAGCTGACAGATACATGAGAAAATGCTCTCGATCATTAGCCATTAGAGAAATGCAAATTAAAACTACGATGAGATTCCATCTCACTCCAACAAGGCTGGCAATAATCCAAAAAACACCAAATAATAAATGTTGGAGAGGCTGCGGAGAGATTGGAACTCTTATACACTGCTGGTGGGAATGTCAAATGGTACAGCCACTTTGGAAATCTATCTGGCGTTATCTTAAACAGTTAGAAATAGAACTACCATACAACCCAGAAATCCCACTCCTCGGAATATACCCTAGAGACACAAGAGCCTTCACACAAACAGATATATGCACACCCATGTTTATGGCAGCTCTGTTTACAATAGCAAAAAGCTGGAAGCAACCAAGGTGTCCATCAACGGATGAATGGGTAAATGAATTGTGGTATATTCACACAATGGAATACTACGCATCGATAAAGAACAGTGACGAATACTGTGAAACATTTCATAACATGGAGGAACCTGGAAGGCATTATGCTGAGCGAAATCAGTCAGAGGCAAAAGGACAAATATTGTATAAGACCGCTCTTATAAGATCTTGAGAAATAGTACAAACTGAGAAGAACACATACTTTTGTGGTTACGAGGGGGGGAGGGAGGGAGGGAGAGAGAGGGAGGGAGGGAGGGAGAGGGTTTTTTTACTGATTAATTAGCAGATAAGAACTGCTTTAGGTGAAGGGAAGGACAACACTCAATACATGGAAGGTCAGCTCAATTCGACTGGACCAAAAGCAAAGAAGTTTCCGGGATAAAATGAATGCTTCAAAGGTCAGCGGAGCAAGGGCGGGGGTTTGGGAACCATGGTTTAAGGGGAATTCTAAGTCAATTGGCAAAATAATTCAATTATGAAAACATTCTGCATCCCACTTTGAAATGTGGCGTCTGGGGTCTTAAATGCTAACAAGCGGCCATCTGAGATGCATCAATTGGTCTCAACCCACCTGGAGCAAAGGAGAATGAAGAACACCAAGGTCACACGACAACTAGGAGCCCAAGAGACAGAAAGGGCCACATGAACCAGAGACCTACATCATCCTGAGACCAGAAGAACTAGTTGGTGCCCGGCCACAATCGATGACTGCCCTGACAGGGAGCACAACAGAGAACTCCTGAGAGACCAGGAGATCAGTGGGATGCAGACCCCAAATTCTCATAAAAAGACCAGACTTAATGGTCTGACTGAGACCAGAGGAATCCCGGAGGCAATGCTCCCCAGACCTTCTGATGGCACAGGACAGGAACCATCCCCGAAGACAACTCATCAGGCATGAAAAGGACTGGTCAGCGGCGGGGAGAGAGATGCTGATGAAGAGTGAGCTAATTAAATCAGGTGGACACGGGAGAGTGTGTTGGCAACTCTTGACTGGAGGGGGGATGGGAAGATAGAGAGAGAGGGAAGCTGGCAAAATTGGCACGAAACGAGAGACTGAAAGGGCTGACTCAATAGGGGGAGAGCAAGTGGGAGAAGGGAGTAAGATGTATGGAAACTTACATGTGACAGACCGATTGGAATGGTAAATGTTCACTTGAAGCTTCATAAAAATTAATTAAAAAAAAAAAAGAAAGAAAACTACAAAGCTCTACTACAAGAAATTCAAAAGGACATACTTAAGTGGAAAAACATACCCTGCTCATGGATAGGAAGACTTAACATAGTAAAAATGTCTATTCTACCAAAAGCCATCTATACATACAATGCACTTCCGATCCAAATTCCAATCTCATTTTTTAAGGTGATAGAGCAACAAATCACCAACTTCATATGGAAGGGAAAGAAGCCTCGGATAAGCAAAGCATTACTGAAAAAGAAGAAGAAAGTGGGAGGCCTCACTCTACCTAATTTCAGAACCTATTATACAGCCACAGTAGTCAAAACAGCCTGGTATCGGTACAACAACAGGCACATAGTCCAGTGGAACAGAATTGAGAACCCAGATATAAATCCATCCACATATGAGCAGCTGATATTTGACAAAGGCCCAGTGTCAGTTAATTGGGGAAAGGATAGTCTTTTTAACAAATGGTGCTGGCATAACTGGATATCCATTTGCAAAAAAATGAAACAGGACCCATACCTCACACCATGCACAAAAACTAACTCCAAGTGGTTCAAAGACCTAAACATAAAGACTAAAACGATAAAGATCATGGAAGAAAAAATAGGGACAACCTTAGGAGCCCTAATACAAGGCATAAACAGAATACAAAACATTACCAAAAGTGACGAAGAGAAACCAGATAACTGGGAGCTCCTAAAAATCAAACACCTATGCTCATCTAAAAGACTTCACCAAAAGAGTAAAAAGACCACCTACAGACTGGGAAAGAATTTCCAGCTATGACGTCTCCGACCAGCGCCTGATCTCGAAAATCTATAGGATTCTGTCAAAACTCAACCACAAAAAGACAAACAACCCAATCAAGAAGTGGGCAAAGGATATGAACACACACTTCGCTAAAGAAGATATTCAGGCAGCTGACAGATACATGAGAAAATGCTCTCGATCATTAGCCATTAGAGAAATGCAAATTAAAACTACGATGAGATTCCATCTCACTCCAACAAGGCTGGCAATAATCCAAAAAACACCAAATAATAAATGTTGGAGAGGCTGCGGAGAGATTGGAACTCTTATACACTGCTGGTGGGAATGTAAAATGGTACAGCCACTTTGGAAATCTATCTGGCGTTATCTTAAACAGTTAGAAATAGAACTACCATACAACCCAGAAATCCCACTCCTCGGAATATACCCTAGAGACACAAGAGCCTTCACACAAACAGATATATGCACACCCATGTTTATGGCAGCTCTGTTTACAATAGCAAAAAGCTGGAAGCAACCAAGGTGTCCATCAACGGATGAATGGGTAAATGAATTGTGGTATATTCACACAATGGAATACTACGCATCGATAAAGAACAGTGACGAATACTGTGAAACATTTCATAACATGGAGGAACCTGGAAGGCATTATGCTCAGCGAAATCAGTCAGAGGCAAAAGGACAAATATTGTATAAGACCGCTCTTATAAGATCTTGAGAAATAGTACAAACTGAGAAGAACACATACTTTTGTGGTTACGAGGGGGGGAGGGAGGGGGGGAGGGAGGGAGGGAGAGGGTTTTTTTACTGATTAATTAGCAGATAAGAACTGCTTTAGGTGAAGGGAAGGACAACACTCAATACATGGAAGGTCAGCTCAATTCGACTGGACCAAAAGCAAAGAAGTTTCCGGGATAAAATGAATGCTTCAAAGGTCAGCGGAGCAAGGGCGGGGGTTTGGGAACCATGGTTTAAGGGGAATTCTAAGTCAATTGGCAAAATAATTCAATTATGAAAACATTCTGCATCCCACTTTGAAATGTGGCGTCTGGGGTCTTAAATGCTAACAAGCGGCCATCTGAGATGCATCAATTGGTCTCAACCCACCTGGAGCAAAGGAGAATGAAGAACACCAAGGTCACACGACAACTAGGAGCCCAAGAGACAGAAAGGGCCACATGAACCAGAGACCTACATCATCCTGAGACCAGAAGAACTAGTTGGTGCCCGGCCACAATCGATGACTGCCCTGACAGGGAGCACAACAGAGAACTCCTGAGAGACCAGGAGATCAGTGGGATGCAGACCCCAAATTCTCATAAAAAGACCAGACTTAATGGTCTGACTGAGACCAGAGGAATCCCGGAGGCAATGCTCCCCAGACCTTCTGATGGCACAGGACAGGAACCATCCCCGAAGACAACTCATCAGGCATGAAAAGGACTGGTCAGCTGGGGGGAGAGAGATGCTGATGAAGAGTGAGCTAATTAAATCAGGTGGACACGGGAGAGTGTGTTGGCAACTCTTGACTGGAGGGGGGATGGGAAGATAGAGAGAGAGGGAAGCTGGCAAAATTGGCACGAAACGAGAGACTGAAAGGGCTGACTCAATAGGGGGAGAGCAAGTGGGAGAAGGGAGTAAGATGTATGGAAACTTACATGTGACAGACCGATTGGAATGGTAAATGTTCACTTGAAGCTTCATAAAAATTAATTAAAAAAAAAAAAGAAAGAAAACTACAAAGCTCTACTACAAGAAATTCAAAAGGACATACTTAACTGGAAAAACATACCCTGCTCATGGATAGGAAGACTTAACATAGTAAAAATGCCATCTACAATACAAGCACATCGATCAAATTCTCATTCTTTCATAAGGTGCCTCGATCAAACAATCACCATTTTAAGGTGATAGCAACATGCACCGTCAATGAAGGGAAAGAAGCCTCGGATAAGCAAAGCATTACTGAAAAGAAGAAGAAAGTGGGAGGCCTCACTCTACCTAATTTCAGAACCTATTATACAGCCACAGTAGTCAAAACAGCCTGGTATTGGTACAACAACAGGCACATAGACCAGTGGAACAGAATTGAGAACCCAGATATAAATCCATCCACATATGAGCAGCTGATATTTGACAAAGGCCCAGTGTCAGTTAATTGGGGAAAGGATAGTCTTTTTAACAAATGGTGCTGGCATAACTGGATATCCATTTGCAAAAAAATGAAACAGGACCCATACCTCACACCATGCACAAAAACTAACTCCAAGTGGTTCAAAGACCTAAACATAAAGACTAAAACGATAAAGATCATGGAAGAAAAAATAGGGACAACCTTAGGAGCCCTAATACAAGGCATAAACAGAATACAAAACATTACCAAAAGTGACGAAGAGAAACCAGATAACTGGGAGCTCCTAAAAATCAAACACCTATGCTCATCTAAAAGACTTCACCAAAAGAGTAAAAAGACCACCTACAGACTGGGAAAGAATTTCCAGCTATGACGTCTCCGACCAGCGCCTGATCTCGAAAATCTATAGGATTCTGTCAAAACTCAACCCCAAAAAGACAAACAACCCAATCAAGAAGTGGGCAAAGGATATGAACACACACTTCGCTAAAGAAGATATTCAGGCAGCTGACAGATACATGAGAAAATGCTCTCGATCATTAGCCATTAGAGAAATGCAAATTAAAACTACGATGAGATTCCATCTCACTCCAACAAGGCTGGCAATAATCCAAAAAACACCAAATAATAAATGTTGGAGAGGCTGCGGAGAGATTGGAACTCTTATACACTGCTGGTGGGAATGTCAAATGGTACAACCACTTTGGAAATCTATCTGGCGTTATCTTAAACAGTTAGAAATAGAACTACCATACAACCCAGAAATCCCACTCCTCGGAATATACCCTGGAGACACAAGAGCCTTCACACAAACAGATATATGCACACCCATGTTTATGGCAGCTCTGTTTACAATAGCAAAAAGCTGGAAGCAACCAAGGTGTCCATCAACGGATGAATGGGTAAATGAATTGTGGTATATTCACACAATGGAATACTACGCATCGATAAAGAACAGTGACGAATACTGTGAAACATTTCATAACATGGAGGAACCTGGAAGGCATTATGCTGAGCGAAATCAGTCAGAGGCAAAAGGACAAATATTGTATAAGACCGCTCTTATAAGATCTTGAGAAATAGTACAAACTGAGAAGAACACATACTTTTGTGGTTACGAGGGGGGGAGGGAGGGAGGGAGGGAGGGAGAGGGTTTTTTTACTGATTAATTAGCAGATAAGAACTGCTTTAGGTGAAGGGAAGGACAACACTCAATACATGGAAGGTCAGCTCAATTCGACTGGACCAAAAGCAAAGAAGTTTCCGGGATAAAATGAATGCTTCAAAGGTCAGCGGAGCAAGGGCGGGGGTTTGGGAACCATGGTTTAAGGGGAATTCTAAGTCAATTGGCAAAATAATTCAATTATGAAAACATTCTGCATCCCACTTTGAAATGTGGCGTCTGGGGTCTTAAATGCTAACAAGCGGCCATCTGAGATGCATCAATTGGTCTCAACCCACCTGGAGCAAAGGAGAATGAAGAACACCAAGGTCACACGACAACTAGGAGCCCAAGAGACAGAAAGGGCCACATGAACCAGAGACCTACATCATCCTGAGACCAGAAGAACTACTTGGTGCCCGGCCACAATCGATGACTGCCCTGACAGGGAGCACAACAGAGAACTCCTGAGAGACCAGGAGATCAGTGGGATGCAGACCCCAAATTCTCATAAAAAGACCAGACTTAATGGTCTGACTGAGACCAGAGGAATCCCGGAGGCAATGCTCCCCAGACCTTCTGATGGCACAGGACAGGAACCATCCCCGAAGACAACTCATCAGGCATGAAAAGGACTGGTCAGCGGCGGGGAGAGAGATGCTGATGAAGAGTGAGCTAATTAAATCAGGTGGACACGGGAGAGTGTGTTGGCAACTCTTGACTGGAGGGGGGATGGGAAGATAGAGAGAGAGGGAAGCTGGCAAAATTGGCACGAAACGAGAGACTGAAAGGGCTGACTCAATAGGGGGAGAGCAAGTGGGAGAAGGGAGTAAGATGTATGGAAACTTACATGTGACAGACCGATTGGAATGGTAAATGTTCACTTGAAGCTTCATAAAAATTAATTAAAAAAAAAAAAAGAAAGAAAACTACAAAGCTCTACTACAAGAAATTCAAAAGGACATACTTAAGTGGAAAAACATACCCTGCTCATGGATAGGAAGACTTAACATAGTAAAAATGTCTATTCTACCAAAAGCCACCTATACATACAATGCACTTCCGATCCAAATTCCAATCTCATTTTTTAAGGTGATAGAGCAACAAATCACCAACTTCATATGGAAGGGAAAGAAGCCTCGGATAAGCAAAGCATTACTGAAAAAGAAGAAGAAAGTGGGAGGCCTCACTCTACCTAATTTCAGAACCTATTATACAGCCACAGTAGTCAAAACAGCCTGGTATTGGTACAACAACAGGCACATAGACCAGTGGAACAGAATTGAGAACCCAGATATAAATCCATCCACATATGAGCAGCTGATATTTGACAAAGGCCCAGTGTCAGTTAATTGGGGAAAGGAGAGTCTTTTTAACAAATGGTGCTGGCATAACTGGATATCCATTTGCAAAAAAATGAAACAGGACCCATACCTCACACCATGCACAAAAACTAACTCCAAGTGGTTCAAAGACCTAAACATAAAGACTAAAACGATAAAGATCATGGAAGAAAAAATAGGGACAACCTTAGGAGCCCTAATACAAGGCATAAACAGAATACAAAACATTACCAAAAGTGACGAAGAGAAACCAGATAACTGGGAGCTCCTAAAAATCAAACACCTATGCTCATCTAAAAGACTTCACCAAAAGAGTAAAAAGACCACCTACAGACTGGGAAAGAATTTCCAGCTATGACGTCTCCGACCAGCGCCTGATCTCGAAAATCTATAGGATTCTGTCAAAACTCAACCCCAAAAAGACAAACAACCCAATCAAGAAGTGGGCAAAGGATATGAACACACACTTCGCTAAAGAAGATATTCAGGCAGCTGACAGATACATGAGAAAATGCTCTCGATCATTAGCCATTAGAGAAATGCAAATTAAAACTACGATGAGATTCCATCTCACTCCAACAAGGCTGGCAATAATCCAAAAAACACCAAATAATAAATGTTGGAGAGGCTGCGGAGAGATTGGAACTCTTATACACTGCTGGTGGGAATGTCAAATGGTACAACCACTTTGGAAATCTATCTGGCGTTATCTTAAACAGTTAGAAATAGAACTACCATACAACCCAGAAATCCCACTCCTCGGAATATACCCTGGAGACACAAGAGCCTTCACACAAACAGATATATGCACACCCATGTTTATGGCAGCTCTGTTTACAATAGCAAAAAGCTGGAAGCAACCAAGGTGTCCATCAACGGATGAATGGGTAAATGAATTGTGGTATATTCACACAATGGAATACTACGCATCGATAAAGAACAGTGACGAATACTGTGAAACATTTCATAACATGGAGGAACCTGGAAGGCATTATGCTGAGCGAAATCAGTCAGAGGCAAAAGGACAAATATTGTATAAGACCGCTCTTATAAGATCTTGAGAAATAGTACAAACTGAGAAGAACACATACTTTTGTGGTTACGAGGGGGGGAGGGAGGGAGGGAGGGAGGGAGAGGGTTTTTTTACTGATTAATTAGCAGATAAGAACTGCTTTAGGTGAAGGGAAGGACAACACTCAATACATGGAAGGTCAGCTCAATTCGACTGGACCAAAAGCAAAGAAGTTTCCGGGATAAAATGAATGCTTCAAAGGTCAGCGGAGCAAGGGCGGGGGTTTGGGAACCATGGTTTAAGGGGAATTCTAAGTCAATTGGCAAAATAATTCAATTATGAAAACATTCTGCATCCCACTTTGAAATGTGGCGTCTGGGGTCTTAAATGCTAACAAGCGGCCATCTGAGATGCATCAATTGGTCTCAACCCACCTGGAGCAAAGGAGAATGAAGAACACCAAGGTCACACGACAACTAGGAGCCCAAGAGACAGAAAGGGCCACATGAACCAGAGACCTACATCATCCTGAGACCAGAAGAACTACTTGGTGCCCGGCCACAATCGATGACTGCCCTGACAGGGAGCACAACAGAGAACTCCTGAGAGACCAGGAGATCAGTGGGATGCAGACCCCAAATTCTCATAAAAAGACCAGACTTAATGGTCTGACTGAGACCAGAGGAATCCCGGAGGCAATGCTCCCCAGACCTTCTGATGGCACAGGACAGGAACCATCCCCGAAGACAACTCATCAGGCATGAAAAGGACTGGTCAGCGGCGGGGAGAGAGATGCTGATGAAGAGTGAGCTAATTAAATCAGGTGGACACGGGAGAGTGTGTTGGCAACTCTTGACTGGAGGGGGGATGGGAAGATAGAGAGAGAGGGAAGCTGGCAAAATTGGCACGAAACGAGAGACTGAAAGGGCTGACTCAATAGGGGGAGAGCAAGTGGGAGAAGGGAGTAAGATGTATGGAAACTTACATGTGACAGACCGATTGGAATGGTAAATGTTCACTTGAAGCTTCATAAAAATTAATTAAAAAAAAAAAAAGAAAGAAAACTACAAAGCTCTACTACAAGAAATTCAAAAGGACATACTTAAGTGGAAAAACATACCCTGCTCATGGATAGGAAGACTTAACATAGTAAAAATGTCTATTCTACCAAAAGCCACCTATACATACAATGCACTTCCGATCCAAATTCCAATCTCATTTTTTAAGGTGATAGAGCAACAAATCACCAACTTCATATGGAAGGGAAAGAAGCCTCGGATAAGCAAAGCATTACTGAAAAAGAAGAAGAAAGTGGGAGGCCTCACTCTACCTAATTTCAGAACCTATTATACAGCCACAGTAGTCAAAACAGCCTGGTATTGGTACAACAACAGGCACATAGACCAGTGGAACAGAATTGAGAACCCAGATATAAATCCATCCACATATGAGCAGCTGATATTTGACAAAGGCCCAGTGTCAGTTAATTGGGGAAAGGAGAGTCTTTTTAACAAATGGTGCTGGCATAACTGGATATCCATTTGCAAAAAAATGAAACAGGACCCATACCTCACACCATGCACAAAAACTAACTCCAAGTGGTTCAAAGACCTAAACATAAAGACTAAAACGATAAAGATCATGGAAGAAAAAATAGGGACAACCTTAGGAGCCCTAATACAAGGCATAAACAGAATACAAAACATTACCAAAAGTGACGAAGAGAAACCAGATAACTGGGAGCTCCTAAAAATCAAACACCTATGCTCATCTAAAAGACTTCACCAAAAGAGTAAAAAGACCACCTACAGACTGGGAAAGAATTTCCAGCTATGACGTCTCCGACCAGCGCCTGATCTCGAAAATCTATAGGATTCTGTCAAAACTCAACCCCAAAAAGACAAACAACCCAATCAAGAAGTGGGCAAAGGATATGAACACACACTTCGCTAAAGAAGATATTCAGGCAGCTGACAGATACATGAGAAAATGCTCTCGATCATTAGCCATTAGAGAAATGCAAATTAAAACTACGATGAGATTCCATCTCACTCCAACAAGGCTGGCAATAATCCAAAAAACACCAAATAATAAATGTTGGAGAGGCTGCGGAGAGATTGGAACTCTTATACACTGCTGGTGGGAATGTCAAATGGTACAGCCACTTTGGAAATCTATCTGGCGTTATCTTAAACAGTTAGAAATAGAACTACCATACAACCCAGAAATCCCACTCCTCGGAATATACCCTAGAGACACAAGAGCCTTCACACAAACAGATATATGCACACCCATGTTTATGGCAGCTCTGTTTACAATAGCAAAAAGCTGGAAGCAACCAAGGTGTCCATCAACGGATGAATGGGTAAATGAATTGTGGTATATTCACACAATGGAATACTACGCATCGATAAAGAACAGTGACGAATACTGTGAAACATTTCATAACATGGAGGAACCTGGAAGGCATTATGCTGAGCGAAATCAGTCAGAGGCAAAAGGACAAATATTGTATAAGACCGCTCTTATAAGATCTTGAGAAATAGTACAAACTGAGAAGAACACATACTTTTGTGGTTACGAGGGGGGGAGGGGGGGGGAGGGAGGGAGGGAGAGGGTTTTTTTACTGATTAATTAGCAGATAAGAACTGCTTTAGGTGAAGGGAAGGACAACACTCAATACATGGAAGGTCAGCTCAATTCGACTGGACCAAAAGCAAAGAAGTTTCCGGGATAAAATGAATGCTTCAAAGGTCAGCGGAGCAAGGGCGGGGGTTTGGGAACCATGGTTTAAGGGGAATTCTAAGTCAATTGGCAAAATAATTCAATTACGAAAACATTCTGCATCCCACTTTGAAATGTGGCGTCTGGGGTCTTAAATGCTAACAAGCGGCCATCTGAGATGCATCAATTGGTCTCAACCCACCTGGAGCAAAGGAGAATGAAGAACACCAAGGTCACACGACAACTAGGAGCCCAAGAGACAGAAAGGGCCACATGAACCAGAGACCTACATCATCCTGAGACCAGAAGAACTAGTTGGTGCCCGGCCACAATCGATGACTGCCCTGACAGGGAGCACAACAGAGAACTCCTGAGAGACCAGGAGATCAGTGGGATGCAGACCCCAAATTCTCATAAAAAGACCAGACTTAATGGTCTGACTGAGACCAGAGGAATCCCGGAGGCAATGCTCCCCAGACCTTCTGATGGCACAGGACAGGAACCATCCCCGAAGACAACTCATCAGGCATGAAAAGGACTGGTCAGCGGCGGGGAGAGAGATGCTGATGAAGAGTGAGCTAATTAAATCAGGTGGACACGGGAGAGTGTGTTGGCAACTCTTGACTGGAGGGGGGATGGGAAGATAGAGAGAGAGGGAAGCTGGCAAAATTGGCACGAAACGAGAGACTGAAAGGGCTGACTCAATAGGGGGAGAGCAAGTGGGAGAAGGGAGTAAGATGTATGGAAACTTACATGTGACAGACCGATTGGAATGGTAAATGTTCACTTGAAGCTTCATAAAAATTAATTAAAAAAAAAAAAGAAAGAAAACTACAAAGCTCTACTACAAGAAATTCAAAAGGACATACTTAAGTGGAAAAACATACCCTGCTCATGGATAGGAAGACTTAACATAGTAAAAATGTCTATTCTACCAAAGCCACCTATACATACAATGCACTTCCGATCCAAATTCCAATCTCATTTTTTAAGGTGATAGAGCAACAAATCACCAACTTCATATGGAAGGGAAAGAAGCCTCGGATAAGCAAAGCATTACTGAAAAAGAAGAACAAAGTGGGAGGCCTCACTCTACCTAATTTCAGAACCTATTATACAGCCACAGTAGTCAAAACAGCCTGGTATTGGTACAACAACAGGCACATAGACCAGTGGAACAGAATTGAGAACCCAGATATA
Organism: Loxodonta africana; assembly: GCF_030014295.1. NCBI lineage: Eukaryota > Metazoa > Chordata > Mammalia > Proboscidea > Elephantidae > Loxodonta > Loxodonta africana. Next base: position 2,966 of record NW_026975452.1, on the reverse strand, counting down.
AATCCATCCACATATGAGCAGCTGATATTTGACAAAGGCCCAGTGTCAGTTAATTGGGGAAAGGAGAGTCTTTTTAACAAATGGTGCTGGCATAACTGGATATCCATTTGCAAAAAAAGAAACAGGACCCATACCTCACACCATGCACAAAACTAACTCCAAGTGGTTCAAAGACCTAAACATAAAGACTAAAACGATAAAGATCATGGAAGAAAAAATAGGGACAACCTTAGGAGCCCTAATACAAGGCATAAACAGAATACAAAACATTACCAAAAGTGACGAAGAGAAACCAGATAACTGGGAGCTCCTAAAAATCAAACACCTATGCTCATCTAAAAGACTTCACCAAAAGAGTAAAAAGACCACCTACAGACTGGGAAAGAATTTCCAGCTATGACGTCTCCGACCAGCGCCTGATCTCGAAAATCTATAGGATTCTGTCAAAACTCAACCACAAAAAGACAAACAACCCAATCAAGAAGTGGGCAAAGGATATGAACACACACTTCGCTAAAGAAGATATTCAGGCAGCTGACAGATACATGAGAAAATGCTCTCGATCATTAGCCATTAGAGAAATGCAAATTAAAACTACGATGAGATTCCATCTCACTCCAACAAGGCTGGCAATAATCCAAAAAACACCAAATAATAAATGTTGGAGAGGCTGCGGAGAGATTGGAACTCTTATACACTGCTGGTGGGAATGTCAAATGGTACAGCCACTTTGGAAATCTATCTGGCGTTATCTTAAACAGTTAGAAATAGAACTACCATACAACCCAGAAATCCCACTCCTCGGAATATACCCTAGAGACACAAGAGCCTTCACACAAACAGATATATGCACACCCATGTTTATGGCAGCTCTGTTTACAATAGCAAAAAGCTGGAAGCAACCAAGGTGTCCATCAACGGATGAATGGGTAAATGAATTGTGGTATATTCACACAATGGAATACTACGCATCGATAAAGAACAGTGACGAATACTGTGAAACATTTCATAACATGGAGGAACCTGGAAGGCATTATGCTCAGCGAAATCAGTCAGAGGCAAAAGGACAAATATTGTATAAGACCGCTCTTATAAGATCTTGAGAAATAGTACAAACTGAGAAGAACACATACTTTTGTGGTTACGAGGGGGGGAGGGAGGGAGGGAGGGAGGGAGAGGGTTTTTTTACTGATTAATTAGCAGATAAGAACTGCTTTAGGTGAAGGGAAGGACAACACTCAATACATGGAAGGTCAGCTCAATTCGACTGGACCAAAAGCAAAGAAGTTTCCGGGATAAAATGAATGCTTCAAAGGTCAGCGGAGCAAGGGCGGGGGTTTGGGAACCATGGTTTAAGGGGAATTCTAAGTCAATTGGCAAAATAATTCAATTATGAAAACATTCTGCATCCCACTTTGAAATGTGGCGTCTGGGGTCTTAAATGCTAACAAGCGGCCATCTGAGATGCATCAATTGGTCTCAACCCACCTGGAGCAAAGGAGAATGAAGAACACCAAGGTCACACGACAACTAGGAGCCCAAGAGACAGAAAGGGCCACATGAACCAGAGACCTACATCATCCTGAGACCAGAAGAACTAGTTGGTGCCCGGCCACAATCGATGACTGCCCTGACAGGGAGCACAACAGAGAACTCCTGAGAGACAGGAGATCAGTGGGATGCAGACCCCAAATTCTCATAAAAAGACCAGACTTAATGGTCTGACTGAGACCAGAGGAATCCCGGAGGCAATGCTCCCCAGACCTTCTGATGGCACAGGACAGGAACCATCCCCGAAGACAACTCATCAGGCATGAAAAGGACTGGTCAGCGGCGGGGAGAGAGATGCTGATGAAGAGTGAGCTAATTAAATCAGGTGGACACGGGAGAGTGTGTTGGCAACTCTTGACTGGAGGGGGGATGGAAGATAGAGAGAGAGGGAAGCTGGCAAAATTGGCACGAAACGAGAGACTGAAAGGGCTGACTCAATAGGGGGAGAGCAAGTGGGAGAAGGGAGTAAGATGTATGGAAACTTACATGTGACAGACCGATTGGAATGGTAAATGTTCACTTGAAGCTTCATAAAAATTAATTAAAAAAAAAAAAGAAAGAAAACTACAAAGCTCTACTACAAGAAATTCAAAAGGACATACTTAAGTGGAAAAACATACCCTGCTCATGGATAGGAAGACTTAACATAGTAAAAATGTCTATTCTACCAAAAGCCACCTATACATACAATGCACTTCCGATCCAAATTCCAATCTCATTTTTTAAGGTGATAGAGCAACAAATCACCAACTTCATATGGAGGGAAAGAAGCCTCGGATAAGCAAAGCATTACTGAAAAAGAAGAAGAAGTGGGAGGCCTCACTCTACCTAATTTCAGAACCTATTATACAGCCACAGTAGTCAAAACAGCCTGGTATTGGTACAACAACAGGCACATAGACCAGTGGAACAGAATTGAGAACCCAGATATAAATCCATCCACATATGAGCAGCTGATATTTGACAAAGGCCCAGTGTCAGTTAATTGGGGAAAGGATAGTCTTTTTAACAAATGGTGCTGGCATAACTGGATATCCATTTGCAAAAAAATGAAACAGGACCCATACCTCACACCATGCACAAAAACTAACTCCAAGTGGTTCAAAGACCTAAACATAAAGACTAAAACGATAAAGATCATGGAAGAAAAAATAGGGACAACCTTAGGAGCCCTAATACAAGGCATAAACAGAATACAAAACATTACCAAAAGTGACGAAGAGAAACCAGATAACTGGGAGCTCCTAAAAATCAACACCTATGCTCATCTAAAAGACTTCACCAAAAGAGTAAAAAGACCACCTACAGACTGGGAAAGAATTTCCAGCTATGACGTCTCCGACCAGCGCCTGATCTCGAAAATCTATAGGATTCTGTCAAAACTCAACCCCAAAAAGAAATACTATCTCTCTATG
>NW_026975451.1:0-54906 GCF_030014295.1 Loxodonta africana | reverse complement strand
CTGGATGAAGTTAGGAAGTTCTCCCTTTGACTGAGAAACGTGCAGGCTGCTGTTGCCTGGGCGCTCTCTTCTTTGCAAAAGAGTCTGCTGTTCCACGCTTTGAACCGTGGAAAGGCGCCGGGCTCTGCTAAGATTTCCCCCGGCGCTTCGTTTGCCCTGGGCCAAAGCGAGCCTTCACAATAGCTGAACGCTAACACTGCATACTCGTTCCACTTCCAGAACAGGGCTACCGCGAGGCAGTTCTCCGGGGGAAAACGGCCCTTCGCGAAGGGCAGATCTGCCGAGCTCACTGCGGGAAAGCGAAAGCAAAGGACGCTTTTCTCCCTCTAACCGCTTTCGTCAGAGGAACGGGGGAAGTCACAGTGTTCTTTCTCTCACTGAGATACACACAATCTGACGTTGCCTCTGAGCTCCGTCGCTGGCAAAGAACTGAAACTGACATACATTCCTGTGGGGAAACACAGGGCTTTGCTAGGATTTCTCCAGGCAGTCTGTTTTCCCTGGGCCTCGCTGTAGCAACACTATCTCGCCAGGGCAACACTGCATGGGATTTCCTCTGCCAGGAGAGAGCTGCTGCTTTGTAGTTTGTGCTGGGAAACCTTGCCCTGGCAAGTGCCAAGAGACCGCATTCAGGCAGAAAGAAAAGAGAATGGCAAGAGGCCTTTTCTCGCCGGCTGCTCTGCCAAGCCCTTCCAGCTAAAACTATGCCGTTGCTCCTCTGGAAGGATCCCTGCACCGCGACGTAGTTTTTCAGAAGAAGCCTTGCGTTTGCAAGAGCAAAGGAGGAATTCGTTGCAGGAAAGAGGAAGGAAAGAAAGTTTCTCTCCCTCTGCCTGCTTTGCTCAGAGGACTGGATGAAGTTAGGAAGTTCTCCCTTTCACTGAGAAACGTGCAGGCTGCTGTTGCCTGGGCGCTCTCTTCTTTGCAAAAGAGTCTGCTGTTCCACGCTTTGAACCGTGGAAAGGCGCCGGGCTCTGCTAAGATTTCCCCCGGCGCTTCGTTTGCCCTGGGCCAAAGCGAGCCTTCACAATAGCTGAACGCTAACACTGCATACTCGTTCCACTTCCAGAACAGGGCTACCGCGAGGCAGTTCTCCGGGGGAAAACGGCCCTTCGCGAAGGGCAGATCTGCCGAGCTCACTGCGGGAAAGCGAAAGCAAAGGACGCTTTTCTCCCTCTAACCGCTTTCGTCAGAGGAACGGGGGAAGTCACAGTGTTCTTTCTCTCACTGAGATACACACAATCTGACGTTGCCTCTGAGCTCCGTCGCTGGCAAAGAACTAAAACTGACATACATTCCTGTGGGGAAACACAGGGCTTTGCTAGGATTTCTCCAGGCAGTCTGTTTTCCCTGGGCCTCGCTGTAGCAACACTATCTCGCCAGGGCAACACTGCATGGGATTTCCTCTGCCAGGAGAGAGCTGCTGCTTTGTAGTTTGTGCTGGGAAACCTTGCTTTGGCAAGTGCCAATTGACCGCATTCAGGCAGAAAGAAAAGAGAATGGCAAGAGGCCTTTTCTCGCCGGCTGCTCTGCCAAGCCCTTCCAGCTAAAACTATGCCGTTGCTCCTCTGGAAGGATCCCTGCACCGCGACGTAGTTTTTCAGAAGAAGCCTTGCGTTTGCAAGAGCAAATGAGGAATTCGTTGCAGGAAAGAGGAAGGAAAGAAAGTTTCTCTCCCTCTGCCTGCTTTGCTCAGAGGACTGGATGAAGTTAGGAAGTTCTCCCTTTCACTGAGAAACGTGCAGGCTGCTGTTGCCTGGGCGCTCTCTTCTTTGCAAAAGAGTCTGCTGTTCCACGCTTTGAACCGTGGAAAGGCGCCGGGCTCTGCTAAGATTTCCCCCGGCGCTTCGTTTGCCCTGGGCCAAAGCGAGCCTTCACAATAGCTGAACGCTAACACTGCATACTCGTTCCACTTCCAGAACAGGGCTACCGCGAGGCAGTTCTCCGGGGGAAAACGGCCCTTCGCGAAGGGCAGATCTGCCGAGCTCACTGCGGGAAAGCGAAAGCAAAGGACGCTTTTCTCCCTCTAACCGCTTTCGTCAGAGGAACGGGGGAAGTCACAGTGTTCTTTCTCTCACTGAGATACACACAATCTGACGTTGCCTCTGAGCTCCGTCGCTGGCAAAGAACTGAAACTGACATACATTCCTGTGGGGAAACACAGGGCTTTGCTAGGATTTCTCCAGGCAGTCTGTTTTCCCTGGGCCTCGCTGTAGCAACACTATCTCGCCAGGGCAACACTGCATGGGATTTCCTCTGCCAGGAGAGAGCTGCTGCTTTGTAGTTTGTGCTGGGAAACCTTGCCCTGGCAAGTGCCAAGAGACCGCATTCAGGCAGAAAGAAAAGAGAATCGCAAGAGGCCTTTTCTCGCCGGCTGCTCTGCCACGTCCTTCCAGCTAAAACTACGCCGTTGCTCCTCTGGAAGGATCCCTGCACCGCGACGTAGTTTTTCAGAAGAAGCCTTGCGTTTGCAAGAGCAAAGGAGGAATTCGTTGCAGGAAAGAGGAAGGAAAGAAAGTTTCTCTCCCTCTGCCTGCTTTGCTCAGAGGACTGGATGAAGTTAGGAAGTTCTCCCTTTGACTGAGAAACGTGCAGGCTGCTGTTGCCTGGGCGCTCTCTTCTTTGCAAAAGAGTCTGCTGTTCCACGCTTTGAACCGTGGAAAGGCGCCGGGCTCTGCTAAGATTTCCCCCGGCGCTTCGTTTGCCCTGGGCCAAAGCGAGCCTTCACAATAGCTGAACGCTAACACTGCATACTCGTTCCACTTCCAGAACAGGGCTACCGCGAGGCAGTTCTCCGGGGGAAAACGGCCCTTCGCGAAGGGCAGATCTGCCGAGCTCACTGCGGGAAAGCGAAAGCAAAGGACGCTTTTCTCCCTCTAACCGCTTTCGTCAGAGGAACGGGGGAAGTCACAGTGTTCTTTCTCTCACTGAGATACACACAATCTGACGTTGCCTCTGAGCTCCGTCGCTGGCAAAGAACTAAAACTGACATACATTCCTGTGGGGAAACACAGGGCTTTGCTAGGATTTCTCCAGGCAGTCTGTTTTCCCTGGGCCTCGCTGTAGCAACACTATCTCGCCAGGGCAACACTGCATGGGATTTCCTCTGCCAGGAGAGAGCTGCTGCTTTGTAGTTTGTGCTGGGAAACCTTGCTTTGGCAAGTGCCAATTGACCGCATTCAGGCAGAAAGAAAAGAGAATGGCAAGAGGCCTTTTCTCGCCGGCTGCTCTGCCAAGCCCTTCCAGCTAAAACTATGCCGTTGCTCCTCTGGAAGGATCCCTGCACCGCGACGTAGTTTTTCAGAAGAAGCCTTGCGTTTGCAAGAGCAAAGGAGGAATTCGTTGCAGGAAAGAGGAAGGAAAGAAAGTTTCTCTCCCTCTGCCTGCTTTGCTCAGAGGACTGGATGAAGTTAGGAAGTTCTCCCTTTCACTGAGAAACGTGCAGGCTGCTGTTGCCTGGGCGCTCTCTTCTTTGCAAAAGAGTCTGCTGTTCCACGCTTTGAACCGTGGAAAGGCGCCGGGCTCTGCTAAGATTTCCCCCGGCGCTTCGTTTGCCCTGGGCCAAAGCGAGCCTTCACAATAGCTGAACGCTAACACTGCATACTCGTTCCACTTCCAGAACAGGGCTACCGCGAGGCAGTTCTCCGGGGGAAAACGGCCCTTCGCGAAGGGCAGATCTGCCGAGCTCACTGCGGGAAAGCGAAAGCAAAGGACGCTTTTCTCCCTCTAACCGCTTTCGTCAGAGGAACGGGGGAAGTCACAGTGTTCTTTCTCTCACTGAGATACACACAATCTGACGTTGCCTCTGAGCTCCGTCGCTGGCAAAGAACTAAAACTGACATACATTCCTGTGGGGAAACACAGGGCTTTGCTAGGATTTCTCCAGGCAGTCTGTTTTCCCTGGGCCTCGCTGTAGCAACACTATCTCGCCAGGGCAACACTGCATGGGATTTCCTCTGCCAGGAGAGAGCTGCTGCTTTGTAGTTTGTGCTGGGAAACCTTGCTTTGGCAAGTGCCAATTGACCGCATTCAGGCAGAAAGAAAAGAGAATGGCAAGAGGCCTTTTCTCGCCGGCTGCTCTGCCAAGCCCTTCCAGCTAAAACTATGCCGTTGCTCCTCTGGAAGGATCCCTGCACCGCGACGTAGTTTTTCAGAAGAAGCCTTGCGTTTGCAAGAGCAAATGAGGAATTCGTTGCAGGAAAGAGGAAGGAAAGAAAGTTTCTCTCCCTCTGCCTGCTTTGCTCAGAGGACTGGATGAAGTTAGGAAGTTCTCCCTTTGACTGAGAAACGTGCAGGCTGCTGTTGCCTGGGCGCTCTCTTCTTTGCAAAAGAGTCTGCTGTTCCACGCTTTGAACCGTGGAAAGGCGCCGGGCTCTGCTAAGATTTCCCCCGGCGCTTCGTTTGCCCTGGGCCAAAGCGAGCCTTCACAATAGCTGAACGCTAACACTGCATACTCGTTCCACTTCCAGAACAGGGCTACCGCGAGGCAGTTCTCCGGGGGAAAACGGCCCTTCGCGAAGGGCAGATCTGCCGAGCTCACTGCGGGAAAGCGAAAGCAAAGGACGCTTTTCTCCCTCTAACCGCTTTCGTCAGAGGAACGGGGGAAGTCACAGTGTTCTTTCTCTCACTGAGATACACACAATCTGACGTTGCCTCTGAGCTCCGTCGCTGGCAAAGAACTGAAACTGACATACATTCCTGTGGGGAAACACAGGGCTTTGCTAGGATTTCTCCAGGCAGTCTGTTTTCCCTGGGCCTCGCTGTAGCAACACTATCTCGCCAGGGCAACACTGCATGGGATTTCCTCTGCCAGGAGAGAGCTGCTGCTTTGTAGTTTGTGCTGGGAAACCTTGCCCTGGCAAGTGCCAATTGACCGCATTCAGGCAGAAAGAAAAGAGAATGGCAAGAGGCCTTTTCTCGCCGGCTGCTCTGCCAAGCCCTTCCAGCTAAAACTATGCCGTTGCTCCTCTGGAAGGATCCCTGCACCGCGACGTAGTTTTTCAGAAGAAGCCTTGCGTTTGCAAGAGCAAAGGAGGAATTCGTTGCAGGAAAGAGGAAGGAAAGAAAGTTTCTCTCCCTCTGCCTGCTTTGCTCAGAGGACTGGATGAAGTTAGGAAGTTCTCCCTTTCACTGAGAAACGTGCAGGCTGCTGTTGCCTGGGCGCTCTCTTCTTTGCAAAAGAGTCTGCTGTTCCACGCTTTGAACCGTGGAAAGGCGCCGGGCTCTGCTAAGATTTCCCCCGGCGCTTCGTTTGCCCTGGGCCAAAGCGAGCCTTCACAATAGCTGAACGCTAACACTGCATACTCGTTCCACTTCCAGAACAGGGCTACCGCGAGGCAGTTCTCCGGGGGAAAACGGCCCTTCGCGAAGGGCAGATCTGCCGAGCTCACTGCGGGAAAGCGAAAGCAAAGGACGCTTTTCTCCCTCTAACCGCTTTCGTCAGAGGAACGGGGGAAGTCACAGTGTTCTTTCTCTCACTGAGATACACACAATCTGACGTTGCCTCTGAGCTCCGTCGCTGGCAAAGAACTAAAACTGACATACATTCCTGTGGGGAAACACAGGGCTTTGCTAGGATTTCTCCAGGCAGTCTGTTTTCCCTGGGCCTCGCTGTAGCAACACTATCTCGCCAGGGCAACACTGCATGGGATTTCCTCTGCCAGGAGAGAGCTGCTGCTTTGTAGTTTGTGCTGGGAAACCTTGCTTTGGCAAGTGCCAATTGACCGCATTCAGGCAGAAAGAAAAGAGAATGGCAAGAGGCCTTTTCTCGCCGGCTGCTCTGCCAAGCCCTTCCAGCTAAAACTATGCCGTTGCTCCTCTGGAAGGATCCCTGCACCGCGACGTAGTTTTTCAGAAGAAGCCTTGCGTTTGCAAGAGCAAAGGAGGAATTCGTTGCAGGAAAGAGGAAGGAAAGAAAGTTTCTCTCCCTCTGCCTGCTTTGCTCAGAGGACTGGATGAAGTTAGGAAGTTCTCCCTTTCACTGAGAAACGTGCAGGCTGCTGTTGCCTGGGCGCTCTCTTCTTTGCAAAAGAGTCTGCTGTTCCACGCTTTGAACCGTGGAAAGGCGCCGGGCTCTGCTAAGATTTCCCCCGGCGCTTCGTTTGCCCTGGGCCAAAGCGAGCCTTCACAATAGCTGAACGCTAACACTGCATACTCGTTCCACTTCCAGAACAGGGCTACCGCGAGGCAGTTCTCCGGGGGAAAACGGCCCTTCGCGAAGGGCAGATCTGCCGAGCTCACTGCGGGAAAGCGAAAGCAAAGGACGCTTTTCTCCCTCTAACCGCTTTCGTCAGAGGAACGGGGGAAGTCACAGTGTTCTTTCTCTCACTGAGATACACACAATCTGACGTTGCCTCTGAGCTCCGTCGCTGGCAAAGAACTGAAACTGACATACATTCCTGTGGGGAAACACAGGGCTTTGCTAGGATTTCTCCAGGCAGTCTGTTTTCCCTGGGCCTCGCTGTAGCAACACTATCTCGCCAGGGCAACACTGCATGGGATTTCCTCTGCCAGGAGAGAGCTGCTGCTTTGTAGTTTGTGCTGGGAAACCTTGCCCTGGCAAGTGCCAAGAGACCGCATTCAGGCAGAAAGAAAAGAGAATGGCAAGAGGCCTTTTCTCGCCGGCTGCTCTGCCAAGCCCTTCCAGCTAAAACTATGCCGTTGCTCCTCTGGAAGGATCCCTGCACCGCGACGTAGTTTTTCAGAAGAAGCCTTGCGTTTGCAAGAGCAAAGGAGGAATTCGTTGCAGGAAAGAGGAAGGAAAGAAAGTTTCTCTCCCTCTGCCTGCTTTGCTCAGAGGACTGGATGAAGTTAGGAAGTTCTCCCTTTCACTGAGAAACGTGCAGGCTGCTGTTGCCTGGGCGCTCTCTTCTTTGCAAAAGAGTCTGCTGTTCCACGCTTTGAACCGTGGAAAGGCGCCGGGCTCTGCTAAGATTTCCCCCGGCGCTTCGTTTGCCCTGGGCCAAAGCGAGCCTTCACAATAGCTGAACGCTAACACTGCATACTCGTTCCACTTCCAGAACAGGGCTACCGCGAGGCAGTTCTCCGGGGGAAAACGGCCCTTCGCGAAGGGCAGATCTGCCGAGCTCACTGCGGGAAAGCGAAAGCAAAGGACGCTTTTCTCCCTCTAACCGCTTTCGTCAGAGGAACGGGGGAAGTCACAGTGTTCTTTCTCTCACTGAGATACACACAATCTGACGTTGCCTCTGAGCTCCGTCGCTGGCAAAGAACTAAAACTGACATACATTCCTGTGGGGAAACACAGGGCTTTGCTAGGATTTCTCCAGGCAGTCTGTTTTCCCTGGGCCTCGCTGTAGCAACACTATCTCGCCAGGGCAACACTGCATGGGATTTCCTCTGCCAGGAGAGAGCTGCTGCTTTGTAGTTTGTGCTGGGAAACCTTGCTTTGGCAAGTGCCAATTGACCGCATTCAGGCAGAAAGAAAAGAGAATGGCAAGAGGCCTTTTCTCGCCGGCTGCTCTGCCAAGCCCTTCCAGCTAAAACTATGCCGTTGCTCCTCTGGAAGGATCCCTGCACCGCGACGTAGTTTTTCAGAAGAAGCCTTGCGTTTGCAAGAGCAAATGAGGAATTCGTTGCAGGAAAGAGGAAGGAAAGAAAGTTTCTCTCCCTCTGCCTGCTTTGCTCAGAGGACTGGATGAAGTTAGGAAGTTCTCCCTTTCACTGAGAAACGTGCAGGCTGCTGTTGCCTGGGCGCTCTCTTCTTTGCAAAAGAGTCTGCTGTTCCACGCTTTGAACCGTGGAAAGGCGCCGGGCTCTGCTAAGATTTCCCCCGGTGCTTCGTTTGCCCTGGGCCAAAGCGAGCCTTCACAATAGCTGAACGCTAACACTGCATACTCGTTCCACTTCCAGAACAGGGCTACCGCGAGGCAGTTCTCCGGGGGAAAACGGCCCTTCGCGAAGGGCAGATCTGCCGAGCTCACTGCGGGAAAGCGAAAGCAAAGGACGCTTTTCTCCCTCTAACCGCTTTCGTCAGAGGAACGGGGGAAGTCACAGTGTTCTTTCTCTCACTGAGATACACACAATCTGACGTTGCCTCTGAGCTCCGTCGCTGGCAAAGAACTGAAACTGACATACATTCCTGTGGGGAAACACAGGGCTTTGCTAGGATTTCTCCAGGCAGTCTGTTTTCCCTGGGCCTCGCTGTAGCAACACTATCTCGCCAGGGCAACACTGCATGGGATTTCCTCTGCCAGGAGAGAGCTGCTGCTTTGTAGTTTGTGCTGGGAAACCTTGCCCTGGCAAGTGCCAAGAGACCGCATTCAGGCAGAAAGAAAAGAGAATCGCAAGAGGCCTTTTCTCGCCGGCTGCTCTGCCACGTCCTTCCAGCTAAAACTACGCCGTTGCTCCTCTGGAAGGATCCCTGCACCGCGACGTAGTTTTTCAGAAGAAGCCTTGCGTTTGCAAGAGCAAAGGAGGAATTCGTTGCAGGAAAGAGGAAGGAAAGAAAGTTTCTCTCCCTCTGCCTGCTTTGCTCAGAGGACTGGATGAAGTTAGGAAGTTCTCCCTTTGACTGAGAAACGTGCAGGCTGCTGTTGCCTGGGCGCTCTCTTCTTTGCAAAAGAGTCTGCTGTTCCACGCTTTGAACCGTGGAAAGGCGCCGGGCTCTGCTAAGATTTCCCCCGGCGCTTCGTTTGCCCTGGGCCAAAGCGAGCCTTCACAATAGCTGAACGCTAACACTGCATACTCGTTCCACTTCCAGAACAGGGCTACCGCGAGGCAGTTCTCCGGGGGAAAACGGCCCTTCGCGAAGGGCAGATCTGCCGAGCTCACTGCGGGAAAGCGAAAGCAAAGGACGCTTTTCTCCCTCTAACCGCTTTCGTCAGAGGAACGGGGGAAGTCACAGTGTTCTTTCTCTCACTGAGATACACACAATCTGACGTTGCCTCTGAGCTCCGTCGCTGGCAAAGAACTAAAACTGACATACATTCCTGTGGGGAAACACAGGGCTTTGCTAGGATTTCTCCAGGCAGTCTGTTTTCCCTGGGCCTCGCTGTAGCAACACTATCTCGCCAGGGCAACACTGCATGGGATTTCCTCTGCCAGGAGAGAGCTGCTGCTTTGTAGTTTGTGCTGGGAAACCTTGCTTTGGCAAGTGCCAATTGACCGCATTCAGGCAGAAAGAAAAGAGAATGGCAAGAGGCCTTTTCTCGCCGGCTGCTCTGCCAAGCCCTTCCAGCTAAAACTATGCCGTTGCTCCTCTGGAAGGATCCCTGCACCGCGAAGTAGTTTTTCAGAAGAAGCCTTGCGTTTGCAAGAGCAAAGGAGGAATTCGTTGCAGGAAAGAGGAAGGAAAGAAAGTTTCTCTCCCTCTGCCTGCTTTGCTCAGAGGACTGGATGAAGTTAGGAAGTTCTCCCTTTCACTGAGAAACGTGCAGGCTGCTGTTGCCTGGGCGCTCTCTTCTTTGCAAAAGAGTCTGCTGTTCCACGCTTTGAACCGTGGAAAGGCGCCGGGCTCTGCTAAGATTTCCCCCGGCGCTTCGTTTGCCCTGGGCCAAAGCGAGCCTTCACAATAGCTGAACGCTAACACTGCATACTCGTTCCACTTCCAGAACAGGGCTACCGCGAGGCAGTTCTCCGGGGGAAAACGGCCCTTCGCGAAGGGCAGATCTGCCGAGCTCACTGCGGGAAAGCGAAAGCAAAGGACGCTTTTCTCCCTCTAACCGCTTTCGTCAGAGGAACGGGGGAAGTCACAGTGTTCTTTCTCTCACTGAGATACACACAATCTGACGTTGCCTCTGAGCTCCGTCGCTGGCAAAGAACTAAAACTGACATACATTCCTGTGGGGAAACACAGGGCTTTGCTAGGATTTCTCCAGGCAGTCTGTTTTCCCTGGGCCTCGCTGTAGCAACACTATCTCGCCAGGGCAACACTGCATGGGATTTCCTCTGCCAGGAGAGAGCTGCTGCTTTGTAGTTTGTGCTGGGAAACCTTGCTTTGGCAAGTGCCAATTGACCGCATTCAGGCAGAAAGAAAAGAGAATGGCAAGAGGCCTTTTCTCGCCGGCTGCTCTGCCAAGCCCTTCCAGCTAAAACTATGCCGTTGCTCCTCTGGAAGGATCCCTGCACCGCGACGTAGTTTTTCAGAAGAAGCCTTGCGTTTGCAAGAGCAAATGAGGAATTCGTTGCAGGAAAGAGGAAGGAAAGAAAGTTTCTCTCCCTCTGCCTGCTTTGCTCAGAGGACTGGATGAAGTTAGGAAGTTCTCCCTTTGACTGAGAAACGTGCAGGCTGCTGTTGCCTGGGCGCTCTCTTCTTTGCAAAAGAGTCTGCTGTTCCACGCTTTGAACCGTGGAAAGGCGCCGGGCTCTGCTAAGATTTCCCCCGGCGCTTCGTTTGCCCTGGGCCAAAGCGAGCCTTCACAATAGCTGAACGCTAACACTGCATACTCGTTCCACTTCCAGAACAGGGCTACCGCGAGGCAGTTCTCCGGGGGAAAACGGCCCTTCGCGAAGGGCAGATCTGCCGAGCTCACTGCGGGAAAGCGAAAGCAAAGGACGCTTTTCTCCCTCTAACCGCTTTCGTCAGAGGAACGGGGGAAGTCACAGTGTTCTTTCTCTCACTGAGATACACACAATCTGACGTTGCCTCTGAGCTCCGTCGCTGGCAAAGAACTGAAACTGACATACATTCCTGTGGGGAAACACAGGGCTTTGCTAGGATTTCTCCAGGCAGTCTGTTTTCCCTGGGCCTCGCTGTAGCAACACTATCTCGCCAGGGCAACACTGCATGGGATTTCCTCTGCCAGGAGAGAGCTGCTGCTTTGTAGTTTGTGCTGGGAAACCTTGCCCTGGCAAGTGCCAAGAGACCGCATTCAGGCAGAAAGAAAAGAGAATGGCAAGAGGCCTTTTCTCGCCGGCTGCTCTGCCAAGCCCTTCCAGCTAAAACTATGCCGTTGCTCCTCTGGAAGGATCCCTGCACCGCGACGTAGTTTTTCAGAAGAAGCCTTGCGTTTGCAAGAGCAAAGGAGGAATTCGTTGCAGGAAAGAGGAAGGAAAGAAAGTTTCTCTCCCTCTGCCTGCTTTGCTCAGAGGACTGGATGAAGTTAGGAAGTTCTCCCTTTCACTGAGAAACGTGCAGGCTGCTGTTGCCTGGGCGCTCTCTTCTTTGCAAAAGAGTCTGCTGTTCCACGCTTTGAACCGTGGAAAGGCGCCGGGCTCTGCTAAGATTTCCCCCGGCGCTTCGTTTGCCCTGGGCCAAAGCGAGCCTTCACAATAGCTGAACGCTAACACTGCATACTCGTTCCACTTCCAGAACAGGGCTACCGCGAGGCAGTTCTCCGGGGGAAAACGGCCCTTCGCGAAGGGCAGATCTGCCGAGCTCACTGCGGGAAAGCGAAAGCAAAGGACGCTTTTCTCCCTCTAACCGCTTTCGTCAGAGGAACGGGGGAAGTCACAGTGTTCTTTCTCTCACTGAGATACACACAATCTGACGTTGCCTCTGAGCTCCGTCGCTGGCAAAGAACTAAAACTGACATACATTCCTGTGGGGAAACACAGGGCTTTGCTAGGATTTCTCCAGGCAGTCTGTTTTCCCTGGGCCTCGCTGTAGCAACACTATCTCGCCAGGGCAACACTGCATGGGATTTCCTCTGCCAGGAGAGAGCTGCTGCTTTGTAGTTTGTGCTGGGAAACCTTGCTTTGGCAAGTGCCAATTGACCGCATTCAGGCAGAAAGAAAAGAGAATGGCAAGAGGCCTTTTCTCGCCGGCTGCTCTGCCAAGCCCTTCCAGCTAAAACTATGCCGTTGCTCCTCTGGAAGGATCCCTGCACCGCGACGTAGTTTTTCAGAAGAAGCCTTGCGTTTGCAAGAGCAAATGAGGAATTCGTTGCAGGAAAGAGGAAGGAAAGAAAGTTTCTCTCCCTCTGCCTGCTTTGCTCAGAGGACTGGATGAAGTTAGGAAGTTCTCCCTTTCACTGAGAAACGTGCAGGCTGCTGTTGCCTGGGCGCTCTCTTCTTTGCAAAAGAGTCTGCTGTTCCACGCTTTGAACCGTGGAAAGGCGCCGGGCTCTGCTAAGATTTCCCCCGGCGCTTCGTTTGCCCTGGGCCAAAGCGAGCCTTCACAATAGCTGAACGCTAACACTGCATACTCGTTCCACTTCCAGAACAGGGCTACCGCGAGGCAGTTCTCCGGGGGAAAACGGCCCTTCGCGAAGGGCAGATCTGCCAAGCTCACTGCGGGAAAGCGAAAGCAAAGGACGCTTTTCTCCCTCTAACCGCTTTCGTCAGAGGAACGGGGGAAGTCACAGTGTTCTTTCTCTCACTGAGATACACACAATCTGACGTTGCCTCTGAGCTCCGTCGCTGGCAAAGAACTGAAACTGACATACATTCCTGTGGGGAAACACAGGGCTTTGCTAGGATTTCTCCAGGCAGTCTGTTTTCCCTGGGCCTCGCTGTAGCAACACTATCTCGCCAGGGCAACACTGCATGGGATTTCCTCTGCCAGGAGAGAGCTGCTGCTTTGTAGTTTGTGCTGGGAAACCTTGCCCTGGCAAGTGCCAAGAGACCGCATTCAGGCAGAAAGAAAAGAGAATGGCAAGAGGCCTTTTCTCGCCGGCTGCTCTGCCAAGCCCTTCCAGCTAAAACTATGCCGTTGCTCCTCTGGAAGGATCCCTGCACCGCGACGTAGTTTTTCAGAAGAAGCCTTGCGTTTGCAAGAGCAAAGGAGGAATTCGTTGCAGGAAAGAGGAAGGAAAGAAAGTTTCTCTCCCTCTGCCTGCTTTGCTCAGAGGACTGGATGAAGTTAGGAAGTTCTCCCTTTCACTGAGAAACGTGCAGGCTGCTGTTGCCTGGGCGCTCTCTTCTTTGCAAAAGAGTCTGCTGTTCCACGCTTTGAACCGTGGAAAGGCGCCGGGCTCTGCTAAGATTTCCCCCGGCGCTTCGTTTGCCCTGGGCCAAAGCGAGCCTTCACAATAGCTGAACGCTAACACTGCATACTCGTTCCACTTCCAGAACAGGGCTACCGCGAGGCAGTTCTCCGGGGGAAAACGGCCCTTCGCGAAGGGCAGATCTGCCGAGCTCACTGCGGGAAAGCGAAAGCAAAGGACGCTTTTCTCCCTCTAACCGCTTTCGTCAGAGGAACGGGGGAAGTCACAGTGTTCTTTCTCTCACTGAGATACACACAATCTGACGTTGCCTCTGAGCTCCGTCGCTGGCAAAGAACTGAAACTGACATACATTCCTGTGGGGAAACACAGGGCTTTGCTAGGATTTCTCCAGGCAGTCTGTTTTCCCTGGGCCTCGCTGTAGCAACACTATCTCGCCAGGGCAACACTGCATGGGATTTCCTCTGCCAGGAGAGAGCTGCTGCTTTGTAGTTTGTGCTGGGAAACCTTGCCCTGGCAAGTGCCAAGAGACCGCATTCAGGCAGAAAGAAAAGAGAATGGCAAGAGGCCTTTTCTCGCCGGCTGCTCTGCCACGCCCTTCCAGCTAAAACTACGCCGTTGCTCCTCTGGAAGGATCCCTGCACCGCGACGTAGTTTTTCAGAAGAAGCCTTGCGTTTGCAAGAGCAAAGGAGGAATTCGTTGCAGGAAAGAGGAAGGAAAGAAAGTTTCTCTCCCTCTGCCTGCTTTGCTCAGAGGACTGGATGAAGTTAGGAAGTTCTCCCTTTGACTGAGAAACGTGCAGGCTGCTGTTGCCTGGGCGCTCTCTTCTTTGCAAAAGAGTCTGCTGTTCCACGCTTTGAACCGTGGAAAGGCGCCGGGCTCTGCTAAGATTTCCCCCGGCGCTTCGTTTGCCCTGGGCCAAAGCGAGCCTTCACAATAGCTGAACGCTAACACTGCATACTCGTTCCACTTCCAGAACAGGGCTACCGCGAGGCAGTTCTCCGGGGGAAAACGGCCCTTCGCGAAGGGCAGATCTGCCGAGCTCACTGCGGGAAAGCGAAAGCAAAGGACGCTTTTCTCCCTCTAACCGCTTTCGTCAGAGGAACGGGGGAAGTCACAGTGTTCTTTCTCTCACTGAGATACACACAATCTGACGTTGCCTCTGAGCTCCGTCGCTGGCAAAGAACTGAAACTGACATACATTCCTGTGGGGAAACACAGGGCTTTGCTAGGATTTCTCCAGGCAGTCTGTTTTCCCTGGGCCTCGCTGTAGCAACACTAACTCGCCAGGGCAACACTGCATGGGATTTCCTCTGCCAGGAGAGAGCTGCTGCTTTGTAGTTTGTGCTGGGAAACCTTGCCCTGGCAAGTGCCAAGAGACCGCATTCAGGCAGAAAGAAAAGAGAATGGCAAGAGGCCTTTTCTCGCCGGCTGCTCTGCCAAGCCCTTCCAGCTAAAACTATGCCGTTGCTCCTCTGGAAGGATCCCTGCACCGCGACGTAGTTTTTCAGAAGAAGCCTTGCGTTTGCAAGAGCAAAGGAGGAATTCGTTGCAGGAAAGAGGAAGGAAAGAAAGTTTCTCTCCCTCTGCCTGCTTTGCTCAGAGGACTGGATGAAGTTAGGAAGTTCTCCCTTTCACTGAGAAACGTGCAGGCTGCTGTTGCCTGGGCGCTCTCTTCTTTGCAAAAGAGTCTGCTGTTCCACGCTTTGAACCGTGGAAAGGCGCCGGGCTCTGCTAAGATTTCCCCCGGCGCTTCGTTTGCCCTGGGCCAAAGCGAGCCTTCACAATAGCTGAAGGCTAACACTGCATACTCGTTCCACTTCCAGAACAGGGCTACCGCGAGGCAGTTCTCCGGGGGAAAACGGCCCTTTGCGAAGGGCAGATCTGCCGAGCTCACTGCGGGAAAGCGAAAGCAAAGGACGCTTTTCTCCCTCTAACCGCTTTCGTCAGAGGAACGGGGGAAGTCACAGTGTTCTTTCTCTCACTGAGATACACACAATCTGACGTTGCCTCTGAGCTCCGTCGCTGGCAAAGAACTAAAACTGACATACATTCCTGTGGGGAAACACAGGGCTTTGCTAGGATTTCTCCAGGCAGTCTGTTTTCCCTGGGCCTCGCTGTAGCAACACTATCTCGCCAGGGCAACACTGCATGGGATTTCCTCTGCCAGGAGAGAGCTGCTGCTTTGTAGTTTGTGCTGGGAAACCTTGCTTTGGCAAGTGCCAATTGACCGCATTCAGGCAGAAAGAAAAGAGAATGGCAAGAGGCCTTTTCTCGCCGGCTGCTCTGCCAAGCCCTTCCAGCTAAAACTATGCCGTTGCTCCTCTGGAAGGATCCCTGCACCGCGACGTAGTTTTTCAGAAGAAGCCTTGCGTTTGCAAGAGCAAAGGAGGAATTCGTTGCAGGAAAGAGGAAGGAAAGAAAGTTTCTCTCCCTCTGCCTGCTTTGCTCAGAGGACTGGATGAAGTTAGGAAGTTCTCCCTTTGACTGAGAAACGTGCAGGCTGCTGTTGCCTGGGCGCTCTCTTCTTTGCAAAAGAGTCTGCTGTTCCACGCTTTGAACCGTGGAAAGGCGCCGGGCTCTGCTAAGATTTCCCCCGGCGCTTCGTTTGCCCTGGGCCAAAGCGAGCCTTCACAATAGCTGAAGGCTAACACTGCATACTCGTTCCACTTCCAGAACAGGGCTACCGCGAGGCAGTTCTCCGGGGGAAAACGGCCCTTCGCGAAGGGCAGATCTGCCGAGCTCACTGCGGGAAAGCGAAAGCAAAGGACGCTTTTCTCCCTCTAACCGCTTTCGTCAGAGGAACGGGGGAAGTCACAGTGTTCTTTCTCTCACTGAGATACACACAATCTGACGTTGCCTCTGAGCTCCGTCGCTGGCAAAGAACTGAAACTGACATACATTCCTGTGGGGAAACACAGGGCTTTGCTAGGATTTCTCCAGGCAGTCTGTTTTCCCTGGGCCTCGCTGTAGCAACACTATCTCGCCAGGGCAACACTGCATGGGATTTCCTCTGCCAGGAGAGAGCTGCTGCTTTGTAGTTTGTGCTGGGAAACCTTGCCCTGGCAAGTGCCAAGAGACCGCATTCAGGCAGAAAGAAAAGAGAATGGCAAGAGGCCTTTTCTCGCCGGCTGCTCTGCCAAGCCCTTCCAGCTAAAACTATGCCGTTGCTCCTCTGGAAGGATCCCTGCACCGCGACGCAGTTTTTCAGAAGAAGCCTTGCGTTTGCAAGAGCAAAGGAGGAATTCGTTGCAGGAAAGAGGAAGGAAAGAAAGTTTCTCTCCCTCTGCCTGCTTTGCTCAGAGGACTGGATGAAGTCAGGGAGTTCTCCCTTTCACTGAGAAACGTGTGGGCTGCTGTTGCCTGGGCGCTCTCTTCTTTGCAAAAGAGTCTGCTGTTCCACGCTTTGAACCGTGGAAAGGCGCCGGGCTCTGCTAAGATTTCCCCCGGCGCTTCGTTTGCCCTGGGCCAAAGCCAGCCTTCACAATAGCTGAACGCTAACACTGCATACTGGTTCCACTTCCAGAACTGGGCTACCGCGAGGCAGTTCTCCGGGGGAAAACGGCCCTTCGCGAAGGGCAGATCTGCCGAGCTCACTGCGGGAAAGCGAAAGCAAAGGACGCTTTTCTCCCTCTAACCGCTTTCGTCAGAGGAACGGGGGAAGTCACAGTGTTCTTTCTCTCACTGAGATACACACAATCTGACGTTGCCTCTGAGCTCCGTCGCTGGCAAAGAACTGAAACTGACATACATTCCTGTGGGGAAACACAGGGCTTTGCTAGGATTTCTCCAGGCAGTCTGTTTTCCCTGGGCCTCGCTGTAGCAACACTATCTCGCCAGGGCAACACTGCATGGGATTTCCTCTGCCAGGAGAGAGCTGCTGCTTTGTAGGTTGTGCTGGGAAATCTTGCTTTGGCAAGTGCCAAATGACCGCATTCAGGCAGAAAGAAAAGAGAATGGCAAGAGGCCTTTTCTCGCCGGCTGCTCTACCAAGCCCTTCCAGCTAAAACTACGCCGTTGCTCCTCTGGAAGGATCCCTGCACCGCGATGTAGTTTTTCAGAAGAAGCCTTGCGTTTGCAAGAGCAAAGGAGGAATTCGTTGCAGGAAAGAGGAAGGAAAGAAAGTTTCTCTCCCTCTGCCTGCTTTGCTCAGAGGACTGGATGAAGTTAGGAAGTTCTCCCTTTCACTGAGAAACGTGCAGGCTGCTGTTGCCTGGGTGCTCTCTTCTTTGCAAAAGAGTCTGCTGTTCCACGCTTTGAACCGTGGAAAGGCGCCGGGCTCTGCTAAGATTTCCCCCGGCGCTTCGTTTGCCCTGGGCCAAAGCGAGCCTTCACAATAGCTGAAGGCTAACACTGCATACTCGTTCCACTTCCAGAACAGGGCTACCGCGAGGCAGTTCTCCGGGGGAAAACGGCCCTTCGCGAAGGGCAGATCTGCCGAGCTCACTGCGGGAAAGCGAAAGCAAAGGATGCTTTTCTCCCTCTAACCGCTTTCGTCAGAGGAACGGGGGAAGTCACAGTGTTCTTTCTCTCACTGAGATACACACAATCTGACGTTGCCTCTGAGCTCCGTCGCTGGCAAAGAACTGAAACTGACATACATTCCTGTGGGGAAACACAGGGCTTTGCTAGGATTTCTCCAGGCAGTCTGTTTTCCCTGGGCCTCGCTGTAGCAACACTATCTCGCCAGGGCAACACTGCATGGGATTTCCTCTGCCAGGAGAGAGCTGCTGCTTTGTAGTTTGTGCTGGGAAACCTTGCTTTGGCAAGTGCCAATTGACCGCATTCAGGCAGAAAGAAAAGAGAATGGCAAGAGGCCTTTTCTCGCCGGCTGCTCTGCCAAGCCCTTCCAGCTAAAACTATGCCGTTGCTCCTCTGGAAGGATCCCTGCACCGCGACGTAGTTTTTCAGAAGAAGCCTTGCGTTTGCAAGAGCAAATGAGGAATTCGTTGCAGGAAAGAGGAAGGAAAGAAAGTTTCTCTCCCTCTGCCTGCTTTGCTCAGAGGACTGGATGAAGTAAGGAAGTTCTCCCTTTCACTGAGAAACGTGCAGGCTGCTGTTGCCTGGGCGCTCTCTTCTTTGCAAAAGAGTCTGCTGTTCCACGCTTTGAACCGTGGAAAGGCGCCGGGCTCTGCTAAGATTTCCCCCGGCGCTTCGTTTGCCCTGGGCCAAAGCGAGCCTTCACAATAGCTGAACGCTAACACTGCATACTCGTTCCACTTCCAGAACTGGGCTACCGCGAGGCAGTTCTCCGGGGGAAAACGGCCCTTCGCGAAGGGCAGATCTGCCGAGCTCACTGCGGGAAAGCGAAAGCAAAGGACGCTTTTCTCCCTCTAACCGCTTTCGTCAGAGGAACGGGGGAAGTCACAGTGTTCTTTCTCTCACTGAGATACACACAATCTGACGTTGCCTCTGAGCTCCGTCGCTGGCAAAGAACTAAAACTGACATACATTCCTGTGGGGAAACACAGGGCTTTGCTAGGATTTCTCCAGGCAGTCTGTTTTCCCTGGGCCTCGCTGTAGCAACACTATCTCGCCAGGGCAACACTGCATGGGATTTCCTCTGCCAGGAGAGAGCTGCTGCTTTGTAGTTTGTGCTGGGAAACCTTGCTTTGGCAAGTGCCAATTGACCGCATTCAGGCAGAAAGAAAAGAGAATGGCAAGAGGCCTTTTCTCGCCGGCTGCTCTGCCAAGCCCTTCCAGCTAAAACTATGCCGTTGCTCCTCTGGAAGGATCCCTGCACCGCGACGTAGTTTTTCAGAAGAAGCCTTGCGTTTGCAAGAGCAAAGGAGGAATTCGTTGCAGGAAAGAGGAAGGAAAGAAAGTTTCTCTCCCTCTGCCTGCTTTGCTCAGAGGACTGGATGAAGTTAGGAAGTTCTCCCTTTCACTGAGAAACGTGCAGGCTGCTGTTGCCTGGGCGCTCTCTTCTTTGCAAAAGAGTCTGCTGTTCCACGCTTTGAACCGTGGAAAGGCGCCGGGCTCTGCTAAGATTTCCCCCGGCGCTTCGTTTGCCCTGGGCCAAAGCGAGCCTTCACAATAGCTGAACGCTAACACTGCATACTCGTTCCACTTCCAGAACAGGGCTACCGTGAGGCAGTTCTCCGGGGGAAAACGGCCCTTCGCGAAGGGCAGATCTGCCGAGCTCACTGCGGGAAAGCGAAAGCAAAGGACGCTTTTCTCCCTCTAACCGCTTTCGTCAGAGGAACGGGGGAAGTCACAGTGTTCTTTCTCTCACTGAGATACACACAATCTGACGTTGCCTCTGAGCTCCGTCGCTGGCAAAGAACTGAAACTGACATACATTCCTGTGGGGAAACACAGGGCTTTGCTAGGATTTCTCCAGGCAGTCTGTTTTCCCTGGGCCTCGCTGTAGCAACACTATCTCGCCAGGGCAACACTGCATGGGATTTCCTCTGCCAGGAGAGAGCTGCTGCTTTGTAGTTTGTGCTGGGAAACCTTGCCCTGGCAAGTGCCAAGAGACCGCATTCAGGCAGAAAGAAAAGAGAATGGCAAGAGGCCTTTTCTCGCCGGCTGCTCTGCCAAGCCCTTCCAGCTAAAACTATGCCGTTGCTCCTCTGGAAGGATCCCTGCACCGCGACGTAGTTTTTCAGAAGAAGCCTTGCGTTTGCAAGAGCAAAGGAGGAATTCGTTGCAGGAAAGAGGAAGGAAAGAAAGTTTCTCTCCCTCTGCCTGCTTTGCTCAGAGGACTGGATGAAGTTAGGAAGTTCTCCCTTTCACTGAGAAACGTGCAGGCTGCTGTTGCCTGGGCGCTCTCTTCTTTGCAAAAGAGTCTGCTGTTCCACGCTTTGAACCGTGGAAAGGCGCCGGGCTCTGCTAAGATTTCCCCCGGCGCTTCGTTTGCCCTGGGCCAAAGCGAGCCTTCACAATAGCTGAACGCTAACACTGCATACTCGTTCCACTTCCAGAACAGGGCTACCGCGAGGCAGTTCTCCGGGGGAAAACGGCCCTTCGCGAAGGGCAGATCTGCCGAGCTCACTGCGGGAAAGCGAAAGCAAAGGACGCTTTTCTCCCTCTAACCGCTTTCGTCAGAGGAACGGGGGAAGTCACAGTGTTCTTTCTCTCACTGAGATACACACAATCTGACGTTGCCTCTGAGCTCCGTCGCTGGCAAAGAACTGAAACTGACATACATTCCTGTGGGGAAACACAGGGCTTTGCTAGGATTTCTCCAGGCAGTCTGTTTTCCCTGGGCCTCGCTGTAGCAACACTATCTCGCCAGGGCAACACTGCATGGGATTTCCTCTGCCAGGAGAGAGCTGCTGCTTTGTAGTTTGTGCTGGGAAACCTTGCCCTGGCAAGTGCCAATTGACCGCATTCAGGCAGAAAGAAAAGAGAATGGCAAGAGGCCTTTTCTCGCCGGCTGCTCTGCCAAGCCCTTCCAGCTAAAACTATGCCGTTGCTCCTCTGGAAGGATCCCTGCACCGCGACGTAGTTTTTCAGAAGAAGCCTTGCGTTTGCAAGAGCAAAGGAGGAATTCGTTGCAGGAAAGAGGAAGGAAAGAAAGTTTCTCTCCCTCTGCCTGCTTTGCTCAGAGGACTGGATGAAGTTAGGAAGTTCTCCCTTTCACTGAGAAACGTGCAGGCTGCTGTTGCCTGGGCGCTCTCTTCTTTGCAAAAGAGTCTGCTGTTCCACGCTTTGAACCGTGGAAAGGCGCCGGGCTCTGCTAAGATTTCCCCCGGCGCTTCGTTTGCCCTGGGCCAAAGCGAGCCTTCACAATAGCTGAACGCTAACACTGCATACTCGTTCCACTTCCAGAACAGGGCTACCGCGAGGCAGTTCTCCGGGGGAAAACGGCCCTTCGCGAAGGGCAGATCTGCCGAGCTCACTGCGGGAAAGCGAAAGCAAAGGACGCTTTTCTCCCTCTAACCGCTTTCGTCAGAGGAACGGGGGAAGTCACAGTGTTCTTTCTCTCACTGAGATACACACAATCTGACGTTGCCTCTGAGCTCCGTCGCTGGCAAAGAACTAAAACTGACATACATTCCTGTGGGGAAACACAGGGCTTTGCTAGGATTTCTCCAGGCAGTCTGTTTTCCCTGGGCCTCGCTGTAGCAACACTATCTCGCCAGGGCAACACTGCATGGGATTTCCTCTGCCAGGAGAGAGCTGCTGCTTTGTAGTTTGTGCTGGGAAACCTTGCTTTGGCAAGTGCCAATTGACCGCATTCAGGCAGAAAGAAAAGAGAATGGCAAGAGGCCTTTTCTCGCCGGCTGCTCTGCCAAGCCCTTCCAGCTAAAACTATGCCGTTGCTCCTCTGGAAGGATCCCTGCACCGCGACGTAGTTTTTCAGAAGAAGCCTTGCGTTTGCAAGAGCAAAGGAGGAATTCGTTGCAGGAAAGAGGAAGGAAAGAAAGTTTCTCTCCCTCTGCCTGCTTTGCTCAGAGGACTGGATGAAGTTAGGAAGTTCTCCCTTTGACTGAGAAACGTGCAGGCTGCTGTTGCCTGGGCGCTCTCTTCTTTGCAAAAGAGTCTGCTGTTCCACGCTTTGAACCGTGGAAAGGCGCCGGGCTCTGCTAAGATTTCCCCCGGCGCTTCGTTTGCCCTGGGCCAAAGCGAGCCTTCACAATAGCTGAAGGCTAACACTGCATACTCGTTCCACTTCCAGAACAGGGCTACCGCGAGGCAGTTCTCCGGGGGAAAACGGCCCTTCGCGAAGGGCAGATCTGCCGAGCTCACTGCGGGAAAGCGAAAGCAAAGGACGCTTTTCTCCCTCTAACCGCTTTCGTCAGAGGAACGGGGGAAGTCACAGTGTTCTTTCTCTCACTGAGATACACACAATCTGACGTTGCCTCTGAGCTCCGTCGCTGGCAAAGAACTGAAACTGACATACATTCCTGTGGGGAAACACAGGGCTTTGCTAGGATTTCTCCAGGCAGTCTGTTTTCCCTGGGCCTCGCTGTAGCAACACTATCTCGCCAGGGCAACACTGCATGGGATTTCCTCTGCCAGGAGAGAGCTGCTGCTTTGTAGTTTGTGCTGGGAAACCTTGCCCTGGCAAGTGCCAAGAGACCGCATTCAGGCAGAAAGAAAAGAGAATGGCAAGAGGCCTTTTCTCGCCGGCTGCTCTGCCAAGCCCTTCCAGCTAAAACTATGCCGTTGCTCCTCTGGAAGGATCCCTGCACCGCGACGCAGTTTTTCAGAAGAAGCCTTGCGTTTGCAAGAGCAAAGGAGGAATTCGTTGCAGGAAAGAGGAAGGAAAGAAAGTTTCTCTCCCTCTGCCTGCTTTGCTCAGAGGACTGGATGAAGTCAGGGAGTTCTCCCTTTCACTGAGAAACGTGTGGGCTGCTGTTGCCTGGGCGCTCTCTTCTTTGCAAAAGAGTCTGCTGTTCCACGCTTTGAACCGTGGAAAGGCGCCGGGCTCTGCTAAGATTTCCCCCGGCGCTTCGTTTGCCCTGGGCCAAAGCCAGCCTTCACAATAGCTGAACGCTAACACTGCATACTGGTTCCACTTCCAGAACTGGGCTACCGCGAGGCAGTTCTCCGGGGGAAAACGGCCCTTCGCGAAGGGCAGATCTGCCGAGCTCACTGCGGGAAAGCGAAAGCAAAGGACGCTTTTCTCCCTCTAACCGCTTTCGTCAGAGGAACGGGGAAAGTCACAGTGTTCTTTCTCTCACTGAGATACACACAATCTGACGTTGCCTCTGAGCTCCGTCGCTGGCAAAGAACTGAAACTGACATACATTCCTGTGGGGAAACACAGGGCTTTGCTAGGATTTCTCCAGGCAGTCTGTTTTCCCTGGGCCTCGCTGTAGCAACACTATCTCGCCAGGGCAACACTGCATGGGATTTCCTCTGCCAGGAGAGAGCTGCTGCTTTGTAGGTTGTGCTGGGAAATCTTGCTTTGGCAAGTGCCAAATGACCGCATTCAGGCAGAAAGAAAAGAGAATGGCAAGAGGCCTTTTCTCGCCGGCTGCTCTACCAAGCCCTTCCAGCTAAAACTACGCCGTTGCTCCTCTGGAAGGATCCCTGCACCGCGATGTAGTTTTTCAGAAGAAGCCTTGCGTTTGCAAGAGCAAAGGAGGAATTCGTTGCAGGAAAGAGGAAGGAAAGAAAGTTTCTCTCCCTCTGCCTGCTTTGCTCAGAGGACTGGATGAAGTTAGGAAGTTCTCCCTTTCACTGAGAAACGTGCAGGCTGCTGTTGCCTGGGTGCTCTCTTCTTTGCAAAAGAGTCTGCTGTTCCACGCTTTGAACCGTGGAAAGGCGCCGGGCTCTGCTAAGATTTCCCCCGGCGCTTCGTTTGCCCTGGGCCAAAGCGAGCCTTCACAATAGCTGAAGGCTAACACTGCATACTCGTTCCACTTCCAGAACAGGGCTACCGCGAGGCAGTTCTCCGGGGGAAAACGGCCCTTCGCGAAGGGCAGATCTGCCGAGCTCACTGCGGGAAAGCGAAAGCAAAGGATGCTTTTCTCCCTCTAACCGCTTTCGTCAGAGGAACGGGGGAAGTCACAGTGTTCTTTCTCTCACTGAGATACACACAATCTGACGTTGCCTCTGAGCTCCGTCGCTGGCAAAGAACTGAAACTGACATACATTCCTGTGGGGAAACACAGGGCTTTGCTAGGATTTCTCCAGGCAGTCTGTTTTCCCTGGGCCTCGCTGTAGCAACACTATCTCGCCAGGGCAACACTGCATGGGATTTCCTCTGCCAGGAGAGAGCTGCTGCTTTGTAGTTTGTGCTGGGAAACCTTGCTTTGGCAAGTGCCAATTGACCGCATTCAGGCAGAAAGAAAAGAGAATGGCAAGAGGCCTTTTCTCGCCGGCTGCTCTGCCAAGCCCTTCCAGCTAAAACTATGCCGTTGCTCCTCTGGAAGGATCCCTGCACCGCGACGTAGTTTTTCAGAAGAAGCCTTGCGTTTGCAAGAGCAAATGAGGAATTCGTTGCAGGAAAGAGGAAGGAAAGAAAGTTTCTCTCCCTCTGCCTGCTTTGCTCAGAGGACTGGATGAAGTAAGGAAGTTCTCCCTTTCACTGAGAAACGTGCAGGCTGCTGTTGCCTGGGCGCTCTCTTCTTTGCAAAAGAGTCTGCTGTTCCACGCTTTGAACCGTGGAAAGGCGCCGGGCTCTGCTAAGATTTCCCCCGGCGCTTCGTTTGCCCTGGGCCAAAGCGAGCCTTCACAATAGCTGAACGCTAACACTGCATACTCGTTCCACTTCCAGAACTGGGCTACCGCGAGGCAGTTCTCCGGGGGAAAACGGCCCTTCGCGAAGGGCAGATCTGCCGAGCTCACTGCGGGAAAGCGAAAGCAAAGGACGCTTTTCTCCCTCTAACCGCTTTCGTCAGAGGAACGGGGGAAGTCACAGTGTTCTTTCTCTCACTGAGATACACACAATCTGACGTTGCCTCTGAGCTCCGTCGCTGGCAAAGAACTAAAACTGACATACATTCCTGTGGGGAAACACAGGGCTTTGCTAGGATTTCTCCAGGCAGTCTGTTTTCCCTGGGCCTCGCTGTAGCAACACTATCTCGCCAGGGCAACACTGCATGGGATTTCCTCTGCCAGGAGAGAGCTGCTGCTTTGTAGTTTGTGCTGGGAAACCTTGCTTTGGCAAGTGCCAATTGACCGCATTCAGGCAGAAAGAAAAGAGAATGGCAAGAGGCCTTTTCTCGCCGGCTGCTCTGCCAAGCCCTTCCAGCTAAAACTATGCCGTTGCTCCTCTGGAAGGATCCCTGCACCGCGACGTAGTTTTTCAGAAGAAGCCTTGCGTTTGCAAGAGCAAAGGAGGAATTCGTTGCAGGAAAGAGGAAGGAAAGAAAGTTTCTCTCCCTCTGCCTGCTTTGCTCAGAGGACTGGATGAAGTTAGGAAGTTCTCCCTTTGACTGAGAAACGTGCAGGCTGCTGTTGCCTGGGCGCTCTCTTCTTTGCAAAAGAGTCTGCTGTTCCACGCTTTGAACCGTGGAAAGGCGCCGGGCTCTGCTAAGATTTCCCCCGGCGCTTCGTTTGCCCTGGGCCAAAGCGAGCCTTCACAATAGCTGAACGCTAACACTGCATACTCGTTCCACTTCCAGAACAGGGCTACCGTGAGGCAGTTCTCCGGGGGAAAACGGCCCTTCGCGAAGGGCAGATCTGCCGAGCTCACTGCGGGAAAGCGAAAGCAAAGGACGCTTTTCTCCCTCTAACCGCTTTCGTCAGAGGAACGGGGGAAGTCACAGTGTTCTTTCTCTCACTGAGATACACACAATCTGACGTTGCCTCTGAGCTCCGTCGCTGGCAAAGAACTGAAACTGACATACATTCCTGTGGGGAAACACAGGGCTTTGCTAGGATTTCTCCAGGCAGTCTGTTTTCCCTGGGCCTCGCTGTAGCAACACTATCTCGCCAGGGCAACACTGCATGGGATTTCCTCTGCCAGGAGAGAGCTGCTGCTTTGTAGTTTGTGCTGGGAAACCTTGCCCTGGCAAGTGCCAAGAGACCGCATTCAGGCAGAAAGAAAAGAGAATGGCAAGAGGCCTTTTCTCGCCGGCTGCTCTGCCAAGCCCTTCCAGCTAAAACTATGCCGTTGCTCCTCTGGAAGGATCCCTGCACCGCGACGTAGTTTTTCAGAAGAAGCCTTGCGTTTGCAAGAGCAAAGGAGGAATTCGTTGCAGGAAAGAGGAAGGAAAGAAAGTTTCTCTCCCTCTGCCTGCTTTGCTCAGAGGACTGGATGAAGTTAGGAAGTTCTCCCTTTCACTGAGAAACGTGCAGGCTGCTGTTGCCTGGGCGCTCTCTTCTTTGCAAAAGAGTCTGCTGTTCCACGCTTTGAACCGTGGAAAGGCGCCGGGCTCTGCTAAGATTTCCCCCGGCGCTTCGTTTGCCCTGGGCCAAAGCGAGCCTTCACAATAGCTGAACGCTAACACTGCATACTCGTTCCACTTCCAGAACAGGGCTACCGCGAGGCAGTTCTCCGGGGGAAAACGGCCCTTCGCGAAGGGCAGATCTGCCGAGCTCACTGCGGGAAAGCGAAAGCAAAGGACGCTTTTCTCCCTCTAACCGCTTTCGTCAGAGGAACGGGGGAAGTCACAGTGTTCTTTCTCTCACTGAGATACACACAATCTGACGTTGCCTCTGAGCTCCGTCGCTGGCAAAGAACTAAAACTGACATACATTCCTGTGGGGAAACACAGGGCTTTGCTAGGATTTCTCCAGGCAGTCTGTTTTCCCTGGGCCTCGCTGTAGCAACACTATCTCGCCAGGGCAACACTGCATGGGATTTCCTCTGCCAGGAGAGAGCTGCTGCTTTGTAGTTTGTGCTGGGAAACCTTGCTTTGGCAAGTGCCAATTGACCGCATTCAGGCAGAAAGAAAAGAGAATGGCAAGAGGCCTTTTCTCGCCGGCTGCTCTGCCAAGCCCTTCCAGCTAAAACTATGCCGTTGCTCCTCTGGAAGGATCCCTGCACCGCGACGTAGTTTTTCAGAAGAAGCCTTGCGTTTGCAAGAGCAAAGGAGGAATTCGTTGCAGGAAAGAGGAAGGAAAGAAAGTTTCTCTCCCTCTGCCTGCTTTGCTCAGAGGACTGGATGAAGTTAGGAAGTTCTCCCTTTGACTGAGAAACGTGCAGGCTGCTGTTGCCTGGGCGCTCTCTTCTTTGCAAAAGAGTCTGCTGTTCCACGCTTTGAACCGTGGAAAGGCGCCGGGCTCTGCTAAGATTTCCCCCGGCGCTTCGTTTGCCCTGGGCCAAAGCGAGCCTTCACAATAGCTGAACGCTAACACTGCATACTCGTTCCACTTCCAGAACAGGGCTACCGCGAGGCAGTTCTCCGGGGGAAAACGGCCCTTCGCGAAGGGCAGATCTGCCGAGCTCACTGCGGGAAAGCGAAAGCAAAGGACGCTTTTCTCCCTCTAACCGCTTTCGTCAGAGGAACGGGGGAAGTCACAGTGTTCTTTCTCTCACTGAGATACACACAATCTGACGTTGCCTCTGAGCTCCGTCGCTGGCAAAGAACTGAAACTGACATACATTCCTGTGGGGAAACACAGGGCTTTGCTAGGATTTCTCCAGGCAGTCTGTTTTCCCTGGGCCTCGCTGTAGCAACACTATCTCGCCAGGGCAACACTGCATGGGATTTCCTCTGCCAGGAGAGAGCTGCTGCTTTGTAGTTTGTGCTGGGAAACCTTGCCCTGGCAAGTGCCAAGAGACCGCATTCAGGCAGAAAGAAAAGAGAATGGCAAGAGGCCTTTTCTCGCCGGCTGCTCTGCCAAGCCCTTCCAGCTAAAACTATGCCGTTGCTCCTCTGGAAGGATCCCTGCACCGCGACGTAGTTTTTCAGAAGAAGCCTTGCGTTTGCAAGAGCAAAGGAGGAATTCGTTGCAGGAAAGAGGAAGGAAAGAAAGTTTCTCTCCCTCTGCCTGCTTTGCTCAGAGGACTGGATGAAGTTAGGAAGTTCTCCCTTTCACTGAGAAACGTGCAGGCTGCTGTTGCCTGGGCGCTCTCTTCTTTGCAAAAGAGTCTGCTGTTCCACGCTTTGAACCGTGGAAAGGCGCCGGGCTCTGCTAAGATTTCCCCCGGCGCTTCGTTTGCCCTGGGCCAAAGCGAGCCTTCACAATAGCTGAACGCTAACACTGCATACTCGTTCCACTTCCAGAACAGGGCTACCGCGAGGCAGTTCTCCGGGGGAAAACGGCCCTTCGCGAAGGGCAGATCTGCCGAGCTCACTGCGGGAAAGCGAAAGCAAAGGACGCTTTTCTCCCTCTAACCGCTTTCGTCAGAGGAACGGGGGAAGTCACAGTGTTCTTTCTCTCACTGAGATACACACAATCTGACGTTGCCTCTGAGCTCCGTCGCTGGCAAAGAACTAAAACTGACATACATTCCTGTGGGGAAACACAGGGCTTTGCTAGGATTTCTCCAGGCAGTCTGTTTTCCCTGGGCCTCGCTGTAGCAACACTATCTCGCCAGGGCAACACTGCATGGGATTTCCTCTGCCAGGAGAGAGCTGCTGCTTTGTAGTTTGTGCTGGGAAACCTTGCTTTGGCAAGTGCCAATTGACCGCATTCAGGCAGAAAGAAAAGAGAATGGCAAGAGGCCTTTTCTCGCCGGCTGCTCTGCCAAGCCCTTCCAGCTAAAACTATGCCGTTGCTCCTCTGGAAGGATCCCTGCACCGCGACGTAGTTTTTCAGAAGAAGCCTTGCGTTTGCAAGAGCAAATGAGGAATTCGTTGCAGGAAAGAGGAAGGAAAGAAAGTTTCTCTCCCTCTGCCTGCTTTGCTCAGAGGACTGGATGAAGTTAGAAAGTTCTCCCTTTCACTGAGAAACGTGCAGGCTGCTGTTGCCTGGGCGCTCTCTTCTTTGCAAAAGAGTCTGCTGTTCCACGCTTTGAACCGTGGAAAGGCGCCGGGCTCTGCTAAGATTTCCCCCGGCGCTTCGTTTGCCCTGGGCCAAAGCGAGCCTTCACAATAGCTGAACGCTAACACTGCATACTCGTTCCACTTCCAGAACAGGGCTACCGCGAGGCAGTTCTCCGGGGGAAAACGGCCCTTCGCGAAGGGCAGATCTGCCGAGCTCACTGCGGGAAAGCGAAAGCAAAGGACGCTTTTCTCCCTCTAACCGCTTTCGTCAGAGGAACGGGGGAAGTCACAGTGTTCTTTCTCTCACTGAGATACACACAATCTGACGTTGCCTCTGAGCTCCGTCGCTGGCAAAGAACTGAAACTGACATACATTCCTGTGGGGAAACACAGGGCTTTGCTAGGATTTCTCCAGGCAGTCTGTTTTCCCTGGGCCTCGCTGTAGCAACACTATCTCGCCAGGGCAACACTGCATGGGATTTCCTCTGCCAGGAGAGAGCTGCTGCTTTGTAGTTTGTGCTGGGAAACCTTGCCCTGGCAAGTGCCAAGAGACCGCATTCAGGCAGAAAGAAAAGAGAATGGCAAGAGGCCTTTTCTCGCCGGCTGCTCTGCCAAGCCCTTCCAGCTAAAACTATGCCGTTGCTCCTCTGGAAGGATCCCTGCACCGCGACGTAGTTTTTCAGAAGAAGCCTTGCGTTTGCAAGAGCAAAGGAGGAATTCGTTGCAGGAAAGAGGAAGGAAAGAAAGTTTCTCTCCCTCTGCCTGCTTTGCTCAGAGGACTGGATGAAGTTAGGAAGTTCTCCCTTTCACTGAGAAACGTGCAGGCTGCTGTTGCCTGGGCGCTCTCTTCTTTGCAAAAGAGTCTGCTGTTCCACGCTTTGAACCGTGGAAAGGCGCCGGGCTCTGCTAAGATTTCCCCCGGCGCTTCGTTTGCCCTGGGCCAAAGCGAGCCTTCACAATAGCTGAACGCTAACACTGCATACTCGTTCCACTTCCAGAACAGGGCTACCGCGAGGCAGTTCTCCGGGGGAAAACGGCCCTTCGCGAAGGGCAGATCTGCCGAGCTCACTGCGGGAAAGCGAAAGCAAAGGACGCTTTTCTCCCTCTAACCGCTTTCGTCAGAGGAACGGGGGAAGTCACAGTGTTCTTTCTCTCACTGAGATACACACAATCTGACGTTGCCTCTGAGCTCCGTCGCTGGCAAAGAACTAAAACTGACATACATTCCTGTGGGGAAACACAGGGCTTTGCTAGGATTTCTCCAGGCAGTCTGTTTTCCCTGGGCCTCGCTGTAGCAACACTATCTCGCCAGGGCAACACTGCATGGGATTTCCTCTGCCAGGAGAGAGCTGCTGCTTTGTAGTTTGTGCTGGGAAACCTTGCTTTGGCAAGTGCCAATTGACCGCATTCAGGCAGAAAGAAAAGAGAATGGCAAGAGGCCTTTTCTCGCCGGCTGCTCTGCCAAGCCCTTCCAGCTAAAACTATGCCGTTGCTCCTCTGGAAGGATCCCTGCACCGCGACGTAGTTTTTCAGAAGAAGCCTTGCGTTTGCAAGAGCAAATGAGGAATTCGTTGCAGGAAAGAGGAAGGAAAGAAAGTTTCTCTCCCTCTGCCTGCTTTGCTCAGAGGACTGGATGAAGTTAGGAAGTTCTCCCTTTCACTGAGAAACGTGCAGGCTGCTGTTGCCTGGGCGCTCTCTTCTTTGCAAAAGAGTCTGCTGTTCCACGCTTTGAACCGTGGAAAGGCGCCGGGCTCTGCTAAGATTTCCCCCGGCGCTTCGTTTGCCCTGGGCCAAAGCGAGCCTTCACAATAGCTGAACGCTAACACTGCATACTCGTTCCACTTCCAGAACAGGGCTACCGCGAGGCAGTTCTCCGGGGGAAAACGGCCCTTCGCGAAGGGCAGATCTGCCAAGCTCACTGCGGGAAAGCGAAAGCAAAGGACGCTTTTCTCCCTCTAACCGCTTTCGTCAGAGGAACGGGGGAAGTCACAGTGTTCTTTCTCTCACTGAGATACACACAATCTGACGTTGCCTCTGAGCTCCGTCGCTGGCAAAGAACTGAAACTGACATACATTCCTGTGGGGAAACACAGGGCTTTGCTAGGATTTCTCCAGGCAGTCTGTTTTCCCTGGGCCTCGCTGTAGCAACACTATCTCGCCAGGGCAACACTGCATGGGATTTCCTCTGCCAGGAGAGAGCTGCTGCTTTGTAGTTTGTGCTGGGAAACCTTGCCCTGGCAAGTGCCAAGAGACCGCATTCAGGCAGAAAGAAAAGAGAATGGCAAGAGGCCTTTTCTCGCCGGCTGCTCTGCCAAGCCCTTCCAGCTAAAACTATGCCGTTGCTCCTCTGGAAGGATCCCTGCACCGCGACGTAGTTTTTCAGAAGAAGCCTTGCGTTTGCAAGAGCAAAGGAGGAATTCGTTGCAGGAAAGAGGAAGGAAAGAAAGTTTCTCTCCCTCTGCCTCTTTGCTCAGAGGACTGGATGAAGTTAGGAAGTTCTCCCTTTCACTGAGAAACGTGCAGGCTGCTGTTGCCTGGGCGCTCTCTTCTTTGCAAAAGAGTCTGCTGTTCCACGCTTTGAACCGTGGAAAGGCGCCGGGCTCTGCTAAGATTTCCCCCGGCGCTTCGTTTGCCCTGGGCCAAAGCGAGCCTTCACAATAGCTGAACGCTAACACTGCATACTCGTTCCACTTCCAGAACAGGGCTACCGCGAGGCAGTTCTCCGGGGGAAAACGGCCCTTCGCGAAGGGCAGATCTGCCGAGCTCACTGCGGGAAAGCGAAAGCAAAGGACGCTTTTCTCCCTCTAACCGCTTTCGTCAGAGGAACGGGGGAAGTCACAGTGTTCTTTCTCTCACTGAGATACACACAATCTGACGTTGCCTCTGAGCTCCGTCGCTGGCAAAGAACTGAAACTGACATACATTCCTGTGGGGAAACACAGGGCTTTGCTAGGATTTCTCCAGGCAGTCTGTTTTCCCTGGGCCTCGCTGTAGCAACACTATCTCGCCAGGGCAACACTGCATGGGATTTCCTCTGCCAGGAGAGAGCTGCTGCTTTGTAGTTTGTGCTGGGAAACCTTGCCCTGGCAAGTGCCAAGAGACCGCATTCAGGCAGAAAGAAAAGAGAATCGCAAGAGGCCTTTTCTCGCCGGCTGCTCTGCCACGCCCTTCCAGCTAAAACTACGCCGTTGCTCCTCTGGAAGGATCCCTGCACCGCGACGTAGTTTTTCAGAAGAAGCCTTGCGTTTGCAAGAGCAAAGGAGGAATTCGTTGCAGGAAAGAGGAAGGAAAGAAAGTTTCTCTCCCTCTGCCTGCTTTGCTCAGAGGACTGGATGAAGTTAGGAAGTTCTCCCTTTCACTGAGAAACGTGCAGGCTGCTGTTGCCTGGGCGCTCTCTTCTTTGCAAAAGAGTCTGCTGTTCCACGCTTTGAACCGTGGAAAGGCGCCGGGCTCTGCTAAGATTTCCCCCGGCGCTTCGTTTGCCCTGGGCCAAAGCGAGCCTTCACAATAGCTGAAGGCTAACACTGCATACTCGTTCCACTTCCAGAACAGGGCTACCGCGAGGCAGTTCTCCGGGGGAAAACGGCCCTTCGCGAAGGGCAGATCTGCCGAGCTCACTGCGGGAAAGCGAAAGCAAAGGACGCTTTTCTCCCTCTAACCGCTTTCGTCAGAGGAACGGGGGAAGTCACAGTGTTCTTTCTCTCACTGAGATACACACAATCTGACGTTGCCTCTGAGCTCCGTCGCTGGCAAAGAACTGAAACTGACATACATTCCTGTGGGGAAACACAGGGCTTTGCTAGGATTTCTCCAGGCAGTCTGTTTTCCCTGGGCCTCGCTGTAGCAACACTATCTCGCCAGGGCAACACTGCATGGGATTTCCTCTGCCAGGAGAGAGCTGCTGCTTTGTAGTTTGTGCTGGGAAACCTTGCCCTGGCAAGTGCCAAGAGACCGCATTCAGGCAGAAAGAAAAGAGAATGGCAAGAGGCCTTTTCTCGCCGGCTGCTCTGCCAAGCCCTTCCAGCTAAAACTATGCCGTTGCTCCTCTGGAAGGATCCCTGCACCGCGACGTAGTTTTTCAGAAGAAGCCTTGCGTTTGCAAGAGCAAAGGAGGAATTCGTTGCAGGAAAGAGGAAGGAAAGAAAGTTTCTCTCCCTCTGCCTGCTTTGCTCAGAGGACTGGATGAAGTTAGGAAGTTCTCCCTTTCACTGAGAAACGTGCAGGCTGCTGTTGCCTGGGCGCTCTCTTCTTTGCAAAAGAGTCTGCTGTTCCACGCTTTGAACCGTGGAAAGGCGCCGGGCTCTGCTAAGATTTCCCCCGGCGCTTCGTTTGCCCTGGGCCAAAGCGAGCCTTCACAATAGCTGAACGCTAACACTGCATACTCGTTCCACTTCCAGAACAGGGCTACCGCGAGGCAGTTCTCCGGGGGAAAACGGCCCTTCGCGAAGGGCAGATCTGCCGAGCTCACTGCGGGAAAGCGAAAGCAAAGGACGCTTTTCTCCCTCTAACCGCTTTGGTCAGAGGAACGGGGGAAGTCACAGTGTTCTTTCTCTCACTGAGATACACACAATCTGACGTTGCCTCTGAGCTCCGTCGCTGGCAAAGAACTGAAACTGACATACATTCCTGTGGGGAAACACAGGGCTTTGCTAGGATTTCTCCAGGCAGTCTGTTTTCCCTGGGCCTCGCTGTAGCAACACTATCTCGCCAGGGCAACACTGCATGGGATTTCCTCTGCCAGGAGAGAGCTGCTGCTTTGTAGGTTGTGCTGGGAAACCTTGCTTTGGCAAGTGCCAATTGACCGCATTCAGGCAGAAAGAAAAGAGAATGGCAAGAGGCCTTTTCTCGCCGGCTGCTCTGCCAAGCCCTTCCAGCTAAAACTATGCCGTTGCTCCTCTGGAAGGATCCCTGCACCGCGACGTAGTTTTTCAGAAGAAGCCTTGCGTTTGCAAGAGCAAAGGAGGAATTCGTTGCAGGAAAGAGGAAGGAAAGAAAGTTTCTCTCCCTCTGCCTGCTTTGCTCAGAGGACTGGATGAAGTTAGGAAGTTCTCCCTTTGACTGAGAAACGTGCAGGCTGCTGTTGCCTGGGCGCTCTCTTCTTTGCAAAAGAGTCTGCTGTTCCACGCTTTGAACCGTGGAAAGGCGCCGGGCTCTGCTAAGATTTCCCCCGGCGCTTCGTTTGCCCTGGGCCAAAGCGAGCCTTCACAATAGCTGAAGGCTAACACTGCATACTCGTTCCACTTCCAGAACAGGGCTACCGCGAGGCAGTTCTCCGGGGGAAAACGGCCCTTCGCGAAGGGCAGATCTGCCGAGCTCACTGCGGGAAAGCGAAAGCAAAGGACGCTTTTCTCCCTCTAACCGCTTTCGTCAGAGGAACGGGGGAAGTCACAGTGTTCTTTCTCTCACTGAGATACACACAATCTGACGTTGCCTCTGAGCTCCGTCGCTGGCAAAGAACTAAAACTGACATACATTCCTGTGGGGAAACACAGGGCTTTGCTAGGATTTCTCCAGGCAGTCTGTTTTCCCTGGGCCTCGCTGTAGCAACACTATCTCGCCAGGGCAACACTGCATGGGATTTCCTCTGCCAGGAGAGAGCTGCTGCTTTGTAGTTTGTGCTGGGAAACCTTGCTTTGGCAAGTGCCAATTGACCGCATTCAGGCAGAAAGAAAAGAGAATGGCAAGAGGCCTTTTCTCGCCGGCTGCTCTGCCAAGCCCTTCCAGCTAAAACTATGCCGTTGCTCCTCTGGAAGGATCCCTGCACCGCGACGTAGTTTTTCAGAAGAAGCCTTGCGTTTGCAAGAGCAAAGGAGGAATTCCTTGCAGGAAAGAGGAAGGAAAGAAAGTTTCTCTCCCTCTGCCTGCTTTGCTCAGAGGACTGGATGAAGTTAGGAAGTTCTCCCTTTCACTGAGAAACGTGCAGGCTGCTGTTGCCTGGGCGCTCTCTTCTTTGCAAAAGAGTCTGCTGTTCCACGCTTTGAACCGTGGAAAGGCGCCGGGCTCTGCTAAGATTTCCCCCGGCGCTTCGTTTGCCCTGGGCCAAAGCGAGCCTTCACAATAGCTGAAGGCTAACACTGCATACTCGTTCCACTTCCAGAACAGGGCTACCGCGAGGCAGTTCTCCGGGGGAAAACGGCCCTTCGCGAAGGGCAGATCTGCCGAGCTCACTGCGGGAAAGCGAAAGCAAAGGACGCTTTTCTCCCTCTAACCGCTTTCGTCAGAGGAACGGGGGAAGTCACAGTGTTCTTTCTCTCACTGAGATACACACAATCTGACGTTGCCTCTGAGCTCCGTCGCTGGCAAAGAACTGAAACTGACATACATTCCTGTGGGGAAACACAGGGCTTTGCTAGGATTTCTCCAGGCAGTCTGTTTTCCCTGGGCCTCGCTGTAGCAACACTATCTCGCCAGGGCAACACTGCATGGGATTTCCTCTGCCAGGAGAGAGCTGCTGCTTTGTAGTTTGTGCTGGGAAACCTTGCTTTGGCAAGTGCCAATTGACCGCATTCAGGCAGAAAGAAAAGAGAATGGCAAGAGGCCTTTTCTCGCCGGCTGCTCTGCCAAGCCCTTCCAGCTAAAACTATGCCGTTGCTCCTCTGGAAGGATCCCTGCACCGCGACGCAGTTTTTCAGAAGAAGCCTTGCGTTTGCAAGAGCAAAGGAGGAATTCGTTGCAGGAAAGAGGAAGGAAAGAAAGTTTCTCTCCCTCTGCCTGCTTTGCTCAGAGGACTGGATGAAGTTAGGAAGTTCTCCCTTTCACTGAGAAACGTGCAGGCTGCTGTTGCCTGGGCGCTCTCTTCTTTGCAAAAGAGTCTGCTGTTCCACGCTTTGAACCGTGGAAAGGCGCCGGGCTCTGCTAAGATTTCCCCCGGCGCTTCGTTTGCCCTGGGCCAAAGCCAGCCTTCACAATAGCTGAACGCTAACACTGCATACTCGTTCCACTTCCAGAACTGGGCTACCGCGAGGCAGTTCTCCGGGGGAAAACGGCCCTTCGCGAAGGGCAGATCTGCCGAGCTCACTGCGGGAAAGCGAAAGCAAAGGACGCTTTTCTCCCTCTAACCGCTTTCGTCAGAGGAACGGGGGAAGTCACAGTGTTCTTTCTCTCACTGAGATACACACAATCTGACGTTGCCTCTGAGCTCCGTCGCTGGCAAAGAACTGAAACTGACATACATTCCTGTGGGGAAACACAGGGCTTTGCTAGGATTTCTCCAGGCAGTCTGTTTTCCCTGGGCCTCGCTGTAGCAACACTATCTCGCCAGGGCAACACTGCATGGGATTTCCTCTGCCAGGAGAGAGCTGCTGCTTTGTAGTTTGTGCTGGGAAACCTTGCTTTGGCAAGTGCCAATTGACCGCATTCAGGCAGAAAGAAAAGAGAATGGCAAGAGGCCTTTTCTCGCCGGCTGCTCTGCCAAGCCCTTCCAGCTAAAACTATGCCGTTGCTCCTCTGGAAGGATCCCTGCACCGCGACGTAGTTTTTCAGAAGAAGCCTTGCGTTTGCAAGAGCAAATGAGGAATTCGTTGCAGGAAAGAGGAAGGAAAGAAAGTTTCTCTCCCTCTGCCTGCTTTGCTCAGAGGACTGGATGAAGTAAGGAAGTTCTCCCTTTCACTGAGAAACGTGCAGGCTGCTGTTGCCTGGGCGCTCTCTTCTTTGCAAAAGAGTCTGCTGTTCCACGCTTTGAACCGTGGAAAGGCGCCGGGCTCTGCTAAGATTTCCCCCGGCGCTTCGTTTGCCCTGGGCCAAAGCGAGCCTTCACAATAGCTGAACGCTAACACTGCATACTCGTTCCACTTCCAGAACTGGGCTACCGCGAGGCAGTTCTCCGGGGGAAAACGGCCCTTCGCGAAGGGCAGATCTGCCGAGCTCACTGCGGGAAAGCGAAAGCAAAGGACGCTTTTCTCCCTCTAAGCGCTTTCGTCAGAGGAACGGGGGAAGTCACAGTGTTCTTTCTCTCACTGAGATACACACAATCTGACGTTTCCTCTGAGCTCCGTCGCTGGCAAAGAACTAAAACTGACATACATTCCTGTGGGGAAACACAGGGCTTTGCTAGGATTTCTCCAGGCAGTCTGTTTTCCCTGGGCCTCGCTGTAGCAACACTATCTCGCCAGGGCAACACTGCATGGGATTTCCTCTGCCAGGAGAGAGCTGCTGCTTTGTAGTTTGTGCTGGGAAACCTTGCTTTGGCAAGTGCCAATTGACCGCATTCAGGCAGAAAGAAAAGAGAATGGCAAGAGGCCTTTTCTCGCCGGCTGCTCTGCCAAGCCCTTCCAGCTAAAACTATGCCGTTGCTCCTCTGGAAGGATCCCTGCACCGCGACGTAGTTTTTCAGAAGAAGCCTTGCGTTTGCAAGAGCAAAGGAGGAATTCGTTGCAGGAAAGAGGAAGGAAAGAAAGTTTCTCTCCCTCTGCCTGCTTTGCTCAGAGGACTGGATGAAGTTAGGAAGTTCTCCCTTTCACTGAGAAACGTGCAGGCTGCTGTTGCCTGGGCGCTCTCTTCTTTGCAAAAGAGTCTGCTGTTCCACGCTTTGAACCGTGGAAAGGCGCCGGGCTCTGCTAAGATTTCCCCCGGCGCTTCGTTTGCCCTGGGCCAAAGCGAGCCTTCACAATAGCTGAACGCTAACACTGCATACTCGTTCCACTTCCAGAACAGGGCTACCGTGAGGCAGTTCTCCGGGGGAAAACGGCCCTTCGCGAAGGGCAGATCTGCCGAGCTCACTGCGGGAAAGCGAAAGCAAAGGACGCTTTTCTCCCTCTAACCGCTTTCGTCAGAGGAACGGGGGAAGTCACAGTGTTCTTTCTCTCACTGAGATACACACAATCTGACGTTGCCTCTGAGCTCCGTCGCTGGCAAAGAACTGAAACTGACATACATTCCTGTGGGGAAACACAGGGCTTTGCTAGGATTTCTCCAGGCAGTCTGTTTTCCCTGGGCCTCGCTGTAGCAACACTATCTCGCCAGGGCAACACTGCATGGGATTTCCTCTGCCAGGAGAGAGCTGCTGCTTTGTAGTTTGTGCTGGGAAACCTTGCCCTGGCAAGTGCCAAGAGACCGCATTCAGGCAGAAAGAAAAGAGAATGGCAAGAGGCCTTTTCTCGCCGGCTGCTCTGCCAAGCCCTTCCAGCTAAAACTACGCCGTTGCTCCTCTGGAAGGATCCCTGCACCGCGACGTAGTTTTTCAGAAGAAGCCTTGCGTTTGCAAGAGCAAAGGAGGAATTCGTTGCAGGAAAGAGGAAGGAAAGAAAGTTTCTCTCCCTCTGCCTGCTTTGCTCAGAGGACTGGATGAAGTTAGGAAGTTCTCCCTTTCACTGAGAAACGTGCAGGCTGCTGTTGCCTGGGCGCTCTCTTCTTTGCAAAAGAGTCTGCTGTTCCACGCTTTGAACCGTGGAAAGGCGCCGGGCTCTGCTAAGATTTCCCCCGGCGCTTCGTTTGCCCTGGGCCAAAGCGAGCCTTCACAATAGCTGAACGCTAACACTGCATACTCGTTCCACTTCCAGAACAGGGCTACCGCGAGGCAGTTCTCCGGGGGAAAACGGCCCTTCGCGAAGGGCAGATCTGCCGAGCTCACTGCGGGAAAGCGAAAGCAAAGGACGCTTTTCTCCCTTAACCGCTTTCGTCAGAGGAACGGGGGAAGTCACAGTGTTCTTTCTCTCACTGAGATACACACAATCTGACGTTGCCTCTGAGCTCCGTCGCTGGCAAAGAACTGAAACTGACATACATTCCTGTGGGGAAACACAGGGCTTTGCTAGGATTTCTCCAGGCAGTCTGTTTTCCCTGGGCCTCGCTGTAGCAACACTATCTCGCCAGGGCAACACTGCATGGGATTTCCTCTGCCAGGAGAGAGCTGCTTCTTTGTAGGTTGTGCTGGGAAATCTTGCTTTGGCAAGTGCCAATTGACCGCATTCAGGCAGAAAGAAAAGAGAATGGCAAGAGGCCTTTTCTCGCCGGCTGCTCTGCCAAGCCCTTCCAGCTAAAACTATGCCGTTGCTCCTCTGGAAGGATCCCTGCACCGCGACGTAGTTTTTCAGAAGAAGCCTTGCGTTTGCAAGAGCAAAGGAGGAATTCGTTGCAGGAAAGAGGAAGGAAAGAAAGTTTCTCTCCCTCTGCCTGCTTTGCTCAGAGGACTGGATGAAGTTAGGAAGTTCTCCCTTTCACTGAGAAACGTGCAGGCTGCTGTTGCCTGGGCGCTCTCTTCTTTGCAAAAGAGTCTGCTGTTCCACGCTTTGAACCGTGGAAAGGCGCCGGGCTCTGCTAAGATTTCCCCCGGCGCTTCGTTTGCCCTGGGCCAAAGCGAGCCTTCACAACAGCTGAACGCTAACACTGCATACTCGTTCCACTTCCAGAACAGGGCTACCGCGAGGCAGTTCTCCGGGGGAAAACGGCCCTTCGCGAAGGGCAGATCTGCCGAGCTCACTGCGGGAAAGCGAAAGCAAAGGACGCTTTTCTCCCTCTAACCGCTTTCGTCAGAGGAACGGGGGAAGTCACAGTGTTCTTTCTCTCACTGAGATACACACAATCTGACGTTGCCTCTGAGCTCCGTCGCTGGCAAAGAACTGAAACTGACATACATTCCTGTGGGGAAACACAGGGCTTTGCTAGGATTTCTCCAGGCAGTCTGTTTTCCCTGGGCCTCGCTGTAGCAACACTATCTCGCCAGGGCAACACTGCATGGGATTTCCTCTGCCAGGAGAGAGCTGCTGCTTTGTAGTTTGTGCTGGGAAACCTTGCTTTGGCAAGTGCCAATTGACCGCATTCAGGCAGAAAGAAAAGAGAATGGCAAGACGCCTTTTCTCGCCGGCTGCTCTGCCAAGCCCTTCCAGCTAAAACTATGCCGTTGCTCCTCTGGAAGGATCCCTGCACCGCGACGTAGTTTTTCAGAAGAAGCCTTGCGTTTGCAAGAGCAAAGGAGGAATTCGTTGCAGGAAAGAGGAAGGAAAGAAAGTTTCTCTCCCTCTGCCTGCTTTGCTCAGAGGACTGGATGAAGTTAGGAAGTTCTCCCTTTCACTGAGAAACGTGCAGGCTGCTGTTGCCTGGGCGCTCTCTTCTTTGCAAAAGAGTCTGCTGTTCCACGCTTTGAACCGTGGAAAGGCGCCGGGCTCTGCTAAGATTTCCCCCGGCGCTTCGTTTGCCCTGGGCCAAAGCGAGCCTTCACAACAGCTGAACGCTAACACTGCATACTCGTTCCACTTCCAGAACAGGGCTACCGCGAGGCAGTTCTCCGGGGGAAAACGGCCCTTCGCGAAGGGCAGATCTGCCGAGCTCACTGCGGGAAAGCGAAAGCAAAGGACGCTTTTCTCCCTCTAACCGCTTTCGTCAGAGGAACGGGGGAAGTCACAGTGTTCTTTCTCTCACTGAGATACACACAATCTGACGTTGCCTCTGAGCTCCGTCGCTGGCAAAGAACTGAAACTGACATACATTCCTGTGGGGAAACACAGGGCTTTGCTAGGATTTCTCCAGGCAGTCTCTTTTCCCTGGGCCTCGCTGTAGCAACACTATCTCGCCAGGGCAACACTGCATGGGATTTCCTCTGCCAGGAGAGAGCTGCTGCTTTGTAGTTTGTGCTGGGAAACCTTGCTTTGGCAAGTGCCAATTGACCGCATTCAGGCAGAAAGAAAAGAGAATGGCAAGAGGCCTTTTCTCGCCGGCTGCTCTGCCAAGCCCTTCCAGCTAAAACTATGCCGTTGCTCCTCTGGAAGGATCCCTGCACCGCGATGTAGTTTTTCAGAAGAAGCCTTGCGTTTGCAAGAGCAAAGGAGGAATTCGTTGCAGGAAAGAGGAAGGAAAGAAAGTTTCTCTCCCTCTGCCTGCTTTGCTCAGAGGACTGGATGAAGTTAGGAAGTTCTCCCTTTCACTGAGAAACGTGCAGGCTGCTGTTGCCTGGGCGCTCTCTTCTTTGCAAAAGAGTCTGCTGTTCCACGCTTTGAACCGTGGAAAGGCGCCGGGCTCTGCTAAGATTTCCCCCGGCGCTTCGTTTGCCCTGGGCCAAAGCGAGCCTTCACAATAGCTGAACGCTAACACTGCATACTCGTTCCACTTCCAGAACAGGGCTACCGCGAGGCAGTTCTCCGGGGGAAAACGGCCCTTCGCGAAGGGCAGATCTGCCGAGCTCACTGCGGGAAAGCGAAAGCAAAGGACGCTTTTCTCCCTCTAACCGCTTTCGTCAGAGGAACGGGGGAAGTCACAGTGTTCTTTCTCTCACTGAGATACACACAATCTGACGTTGCCTCTGAGCTCCGTCGCTGGCAAAGAACTGAAACTGACATACATTCCTGTGGGGAAACACAGGGCTTTGCTAGGATTTCTCCAGGCAGTCTGTTTTCCCTGGGCCTCGCTGTAGCAACACTATCTCGCCAGGGCAACACTGCATGGGATTTCCTCTGCCAGGAGAGAGCTGCTGCTTTGTAGGTTGTGCTGGGAAATCTTGCTTTGGCAAGTGCCAATTGACCGCATTCAGGCAGAAAGAAAAGAGAATGGCAAGAGGCCTTTTCTCGCCGGCTGCTCTGCCAAGCCCTTCCAGCTAAAACTATGCCGTTGCTCCTCTGGAAGGATCCCTGCACCGCGACGTAGTTTTTCAGAAGAAGCCTTGCGTTTGCAAGAGCAAAGGAGGAATTCGTTGCAGGAAAGAGGAAGGAAAGAAAGTTTCTCTCCCTCTGCCTGCTTTGCTCAGAGGACTGGATGAAGTTAGGAAGTTCTCCCTTTCACTGAGAAACGTGCAGGCTGCTGTTGCCTGGGCGCTCTCTTCTTTGCAAAAGAGTCTGCTGTTCCACGCTTTGAACCGTGGAAAGGCGCCGGGCTCTGCTAAGATTTCCCCCGGCGCTTCGTTTGCCCTGGGCCAAAGCGAGCCTTCACAATAGCTGAACGCTAACACTGCATACTCGTTCCACTTCCAGAACAGGGCTACCGCGAGGCAGTTCTCCGGGGGAAAACGGCCCTTCGCGAAGGGCAGATCTGCCGAGCTCACTGCGGGAAAGCGAAAGCAAAGGACGCTTTTCTCCCTCTAACCGCTTTCGTCAGAGGAACGGGGGAAGTCACAGTGTTCTTTCTCTCACTGAGATACACACAATCTGACGTTGCCTCTGAGCTCCGTCGCTGGCAAAGAACTGAAACTGACATACTTTCCTGTGGGGAAACACAGGGCTTTGCTAGGATTTCTCCAGGCAGTCTGTTTTCCCTGGGCCTCGCTGTAGCAACACTATCTCGCCAGGGCAACACTGCATGGGATTTCCTCTGCCAGGAGAGAGCTGCTGCTTTGTAGTTTGTGCTGGGAAACCTTGCTTTGGCAAGTGCCAATTGACCGCATTCAGGCAGAAAGAAAAGAGAATGGCAAGAGGCCTTTTCTCGCCGGCTGCTCTGCCAAGCCCTTCCAGCTAAAACTATGCCGTTGCTCCTCTGGAAGGATCCCTGCACCGCGACGTAGTTTTTCAGAAGAAGCCTTGCGTTTGCAAGAGCAAAGGAGGAATTCGTTGCAGGAAAGAGGAAGGAAAGAAAGTTTCTCTCCCTCTGCCTGCTTTGCTCAGAGGACTGGATGAAGTTAGGAAGTTCTCCCTTTGACTGAGAAACGTGCAGGCTGCTGTTGCCTGGGCGCTCTCTTCTTTGCAAAAGAGTCTGCTGTTCCACGCTTTGAACCGTGGAAAGGCGCCGGGCTCTGCTAAGATTTCCCCCGGCGCTTCGTTTGCCCTGGGCCAAAGCGAGCCTTCACAACAGCTGAACGCTAACACTGCATACTCGTTCCACTTCCAGAACAGGGCTACCGCGAGGCAGTTCTCCGGGGGAAAACGGCCCTTCGCGAAGGGCAGATCTGCCGAGCTCACTGCGG
The DNA here is from genome assembly GCF_030014295.1 of Loxodonta africana. Classification (NCBI taxonomy): domain Eukaryota; kingdom Metazoa; phylum Chordata; class Mammalia; order Proboscidea; family Elephantidae; genus Loxodonta; species Loxodonta africana. The sequence goes on along the minus strand of NW_026975451.1, from coordinate 12,963 downwards.
GAAAGCGAAAGCAAAGGACGCTTTTCTCCCTCTAACCGCTTTCGTCAGAGGAACGGGGGAAGTCACAGTGTTCTTTCTCTCACTGAGATACACACAATCTGACGTTGCCTCTGAGCTCCGTCGCTGGCAAAGAACTGAAACTGACATACATTCCTGTGGGGAAACACAGGGCTTTGCTAGGATTTCTCCAGGCAGTCTGTTTTCCCTGGGCCTCGCTGTAGCAACACTATCTCGCCAGGGCAACACTGCATGGGATTTCCTCTGCCAGGAGAGAGCTGCTGCTTTGTAGTTTGTGCTGGGAAACCTTGCTTTGGCAAGTGCCAATTGACCGCATTCAGGCAGAAAGAAAAGAGAATGGCAAGAGGCCTTTTCTCGCCGGCTGCTCTGCCAAGCCCTTCCAGCTAAAACTATGCCGTTGCTCCTCTGGAAGGATCCCTGCACCGCGACGTAGTTTTTCAGAAGAAGCCTTGCGTTTGCAAGAGCAAAGGAGGAATTCGTTGCAGGAAAGAGGAAGGAAAGAAAGTTTCTCTCCCTCTGCCTGCTTTGCTCAGAGGACTGGATGAAGTTAGGAAGTTCTCCCTTTCACTGAGAAACGTGCAGGCTGCTGTTGCCTGGGCGCTCTCTTCTTTGCAAAAGAGTCTGCTGTTCCACGCTTTGAACCGTGGAAAGGCGCCGGGCTCTGCTAAGATTTCCCCCGGCGCTTCGTTTGCCCTGGGCCAAAGCGAGCCTTCACAATAGCTGAAGGCTAACACTGCATACTCGTTCCACTTCCAGAACAGGGCTACCGCGAGGCAGTTCTCCGGGGGAAAACGGCCCTTCGCGAAGGGCAGATCTGCCGAGCTCACTGCGGGAAAGCGAAAGCAAAGGACGCTTTTCTCCCTCTAACCGCTTTCGTCAGAGGAACGGGGGAAGTCACAGTGTTCTTTCTCTCACTGAGATACACACAATCTGACGTTGCCTCTGAGCTCCGTCGCTGGCAAAGAACTAAAACTGACATACATTCCTGTGGGGAAACACAGGGCTTTGCTAGGATTTCTCCAGGCAGTCTGTTTTCCCTGGGCCTCGCTGTAGCAACACTATCTCGCCAGGGCAACACTGCATGGGATTTCCTCTGCCAGGAGAGAGCTGCTGCTTTGTAGTTTGTGCTGGGAAACCTTGCTTTGGCAAGTGCCAATTGACCGCATTCAGGCAGAAAGAAAAGAGAATGGCAAGAGGCCTTTTCTCGCCGGCTGCTCTGCCAAGCCCTTCCAGCTAAAACTACGCCGTTGCTCCTCTGGAAGGATCCCTGCACCGCGACGTAGTTTTTCAGAAGAAGCCTTGCGTTTGCAAGAGCAAAGGAGGAATTCGTTGCAGGAAAGAGGAAGGAAAGAAAGTTTCTCTCCCTCTGCCTGCTTTGCTCAGAAGACTGGATGAAGTTAGGAAGTTCTCCCTTTCACTGAGAAACGTGCAGGCTGCTGTTGCCTGGGCGCTCTCTTCTTTGCAAAAGAGTCTGCTGTTCCACGCTTTGAACCGTGGAAAGGCGCCGGGCTCTGCTAAGATTTCCCCCGGCGCTTCGTTTGCCCTGGGCCAAAGCGAGCCTTCACAATAGCTGAACGCTAACACTGCATACTCGTTCCACTTCCAGAACAGGGCTACCGCGAGGCAGTTCTCCGGGGGAAAACGGCCCTTCGCGAAGGGCAGATCTGCCGAGCTCACTGCGGGAAAGCGAAAGCAAAGGACGCTTTTCTCCCTCTAACCGCTTTCGTCAGAGGAACGGGGGAAGTCACAGTGTTCTTTCTCTCACTGAGATACACACAATCTGACGTTGCCTCTGAGCTCCGTCGCTGGCAAAGAACTAAAACTGACATACATTCCTGTGGGGAAACACAGGGCTTTGCTAGGATTTCTCCAGGCAGTCTGTTTTCCCTGGGCCTCGCTGTAGCAACACTATCTCGCCAGGGCAACACTGCATGGGATTTCCTCTGCCAGGAGAGAGCTGCTGCTTTGTAGTTTGTGCTGGGAAACCTTGCTTTGGCAAGTGCCAATTGACCGCATTCAGGCAGAAAGAAAAGAGAATGGCAAGAGGCCTTTTCTCGCCGGCTGCTCTGCCAAGCCCTTCCAGCTAAAACTATGCCGTTGCTCCTCTGGAAGGATCCCTGCACCGCGACGTAGTTTTTCAGAAGAAGCCTTGCGTTTGCAAGAGCAAAGGAGGAATTCGTTGCAGGAAAGAGGAAGGAAAGAAAGTTTCTCTCCCTCTGCCTGCTTTGCTCAGAGGACTGGATGAAGTTAGGAAGTTCTCCCTTTCACTGAGAAACGTGCAGGCTGCTGTTGCCTGGGCGCTCTCTTCTTTGCAAAAGAGTCTGCTGTTCCACGCTTTGAACCGTGGAAAGGCGCCGGGCTCTGCTAAGATTTCCCCCGGCGCTTCGTTTGCCCTGGGCCAAAGCGAGCCTTCACAACAGCTGAACGCTAACACTGCATACTCGTTCCACTTCCAGAACAGGGCTACCGCGAGGCAGTTCTCCGGGGGAAAACGGCCCTTCGCGAAGGGCAGATCTGCCGAGCTCACTGCGGGAAAGCGAAAGCAAAGGACGCTTTTCTCCCTCTAACCGCTTTCGTCAGAGGAACGGGGGAAGTCACAGTGTTCTTTCTCTCACTGAGATACACACAATCTGACGTTGCCTCTGAGCTCCGTCGCTGGCAAAGAACTGAAACTGACATACATTCCTGTGGGGAAACACAGGGCTTTGCTAGGATTTCTCCAGGCAGTCTGTTTTCCCTGGGCCTCGCTGTAGCAACACTATCTCGCCAGGGCAACACTGCATGGGATTTCCTCTGCCAGGAGAGAGCTGCTGCTTTGTAGTTTGTGCTGGGAAACCTTGCTTTGGCAAGTGCCAATTGACCGCATTCAGGCAGAAAGAAAAGAGAATGGCAAGAGGCCTTTTCTCGCCGGCTGCTCTGCCAAGCCCTTCCAGCTAAAACTATGCCGTTGCTCCTCTGGAAGGATCCCTGCACCGCGACGTAGTTTTTCAGAAGAAGCCTTGCGTTTGCAAGAGCAAAGGAGGAATTCGTTGCAGGAAAGAGGAAGGAAAGAAAGTTTCTCTCCCTCTGCCTGCTTTGCTCAGAGGACTGGATGAAGTTAGGAAGTTCTCCCTTTCACTGAGAAACGTGCAGGCTGCTGTTGCCTGGGCGCTCTCTTCTTTGCAAAAGAGTCTGCTGTTCCACGCTTTGAACCGTGGAAAGGCGCCGGGCTCTGCTAAGATTTCCCCCGGCGCTTCGTTTGCCCTGGGCCAAAGCGAGCCTTCACAATAGCTGAAGGCTAACACTGCATACTCGTTCCACTTCCAGAACAGGGCTACCGCGAGGCAGTTCTCCGGGGGAAAACGGCCCTTCGCGAAGGGCAGATCTGCCGAGCTCACTGCGGGAAAGCGAAAGCAAAGGACGCTTTTCTCCCTCTAACCGCTTTCGTCAGAGGAACGGGGGAAGTCACAGTGTTCTTTCTCTCACTGAGATACACACAATCTGACGTTGCCTCTGAGCTCCGTCGCTGGCAAAGAACTAAAACTGACATACATTCCTGTGGGGAAACACAGGGCTTTGCTAGGATTTCTCCAGGCAGTCTGTTTTCCCTGGGCCTCGCTGTAGCAACACTATCTCGCCAGGGCAACACTGCATGGGATTTCCTCTGCCAGGAGAGAGCTGCTGCTTTGTAGTTTGTGCTGGGAAACCTTGCTTTGGCAAGTGCCAATTGACCGCATTCAGGCAGAAAGAAAAGAGAATGGCAAGAGGCCTTTTCTCGCCGGCTGCTCTGCCAAGCCCTTCCAGCTAAAACTACGCCGTTGCTCCTCTGGAAGGATCCCTGCACCGCGACGTAGTTTTTCAGAAGAAGCCTTGCGTTTGCAAGAGCAAAGGAGGAATTCGTTGCAGGAAAGAGGAAGGAAAGAAAGTTTCTCTCCCTCTGCCTGCTTTGCTCAGAAGACTGGATGAAGTTAGGAAGTTCTCCCTTTCACTGAGAAACGTGCAGGCTGCTGTTGCCTGGGCGCTCTCTTCTTTGCAAAAGAGTCTGCTGTTCCACGCTTTGAACCGTGGAAAGGCGCCGGGCTCTGCTAAGATTTCCCCCGGCGCTTCGTTTGCCCTGGGCCAAAGCGAGCCTTCACAATAGCTGAACGCTAACACTGCATACTCGTTCCACTTCCAGAACAGGGCTACCGCGAGGCAGTTCTCCGGGGGAAAACGGCCCTTCGCGAAGGGCAGATCTGCCGAGCTCACTGCGGGAAAGCGAAAGCAAAGGACGCTTTTCTCCCTCTAACCGCTTTCGTCAGAGGAACGGGGGAAGTCACAGTGTTCTTTCTCTCACTGAGATACACACAATCTGACGTTGCCTCTGAGCTCCGTCGCTGGCAAAGAACTAAAACTGACATACATTCCTGTGGGGAAACACAGGGCTTTGCTAGGATTTCTCCAGGCAGTCTGTTTTCCCTGGGCCTCGCTGTAGCAACACTATCTCGCCAGGGCAACACTGCATGGGATTTCCTCTGCCAGGAGAGAGCTGCTGCTTTGTAGTTTGTGCTGGGAAACCTTGCTTTGGCAAGTGCCAATTGACCGCATTCAGGCAGAAAGAAAAGAGAATGGCAAGAGGCCTTTTCTCGCCGGCTGCTCTGCCAAGCCCTTCCAGCTAAAACTATGCCGTTGCTCCTCTGGAAGGATCCCTGCACCGCGACGTAGTTTTTCAGAAGAAGCCTTGCGTTTGCAAGAGCAAAGGAGGAATTCGTTGCAGGAAAGAGGAAGGAAAGAAAGTTTCTCTCCCTCTGCCTGCTTTGCTCAGAGGACTGGATGAAGTTAGGAAGTTCTCCCTTTCACTGAGAAACGTGCAGGCTGCTGTTGCCTGGGCGCTCTCTTCTTTGCAAAAGAGTCTGCTGTTCCACGCTTTGAACCGTGGAAAGGCGCCGGGCTCTGCTAAGATTTCCCCCGGCGCTTCGTTTGCCCTGGGCCAAAGCGAGCCTTCACAACAGCTGAACGCTAACACTGCATACTCGTTCCACTTCCAGAACAGGGCTACCGCGAGGCAGTTCTCCGGGGGAAAACGGCCCTTCGCGAAGGGCAGATCTGCCGAGCTCACTGCGGGAAAGCGAAAGCAAAGGACGCTTTTCTCCCTCTAACCGCTTTCGTCAGAGGAACGGGGGAAGTCACAGTGTTCTTTCTCTCACTGAGATACACACAATCTGACGTTGCCTCTGAGCTCCGTCGCTGGCAAAGAACTGAAACTGACATACATTCCTGTGGGGAAACACAGGGCTTTGCTAGGATTTCTCCAGGCAGTCTGTTTTCCCTGGGCCTCGCTGTAGCAACACTATCTCGCCAGGGCAACACTGCATGGGATTTCCTCTGCCAGGAGAGAGCTGCTGCTTTGTAGTTTGTGCTGGGAAACCTTGCTTTGGCAAGTGCCAATTGACCGCATTCAGGCAGAAAGAAAAGAGAATGGCAAGAGGCCTTTTCTCGCCGGCTGCTCTGCCAAGCCCTTCCAGCTAAAACTATGCCGTTGCTCCTCTGGAAGGATCCCTGCACCGCGACGTAGTTTTTCAGAAGAAGCCTTGCGTTTGCAAGAGCAAAGGAGGAATTCGTTGCAGGAAAGAGGAAGGAAAGAAAGTTTCTCTCCCTCTGCCTGCTTTGCTCAGAGGACTGGATGAAGTTAGGAAGTTCTCCCTTTCACTGAGAAACGTGCAGGCTGCTGTTGCCTGGGCGCTCTCTTCTTTGCAAAAGAGTCTGCTGTTCCACGCTTTGAACCGTGGAAAGGCGCCGGGCTCTGCTAAGATTTCCCCCGGCGCTTCGTTTGCCCTGGGCCAAAGCGAGCCTTCACAACAGCTGAACGCTAACACTGCATACTCGTTCCACTTCCAGAACAGGGCTACCGCGAGGCAGTTCTCCGGGGGAAAACGGCCCTTCGCGAAGGGCAGATCTGCCGAGCTCACTGCGGGAAAGCGAAAGCAAAGGACGCTTTTCTCCCTCTAACCGCTTTCGTCAGAGGAACGGGGGAAGTCACAGTGTTCTTTCTCTCACTGAGATACACACAATCTGACGTTGCCTCTGAGCTCCGTCGCTGGCAAAGAACTGAAACTGACATACATTCCTGTGGGGAAACACAGGGCTTTGCTAGGATTTCTCCAGGCAGTCTCTTTTCCCTGGGCCTCGCTGTAGCAACACTATCTCGCCAGGGCAACACTGCATGGGATTTCCTCTGCCAGGAGAGAGCTGCTGCTTTGTAGTTTGTGCTGGGAAACCTTGCTTTGGCAAGTGCCAATTGACCGCATTCAGGCAGAAAGAAAAGAGAATGGCAAGAGGCCTTTTCTCGCCGGCTGCTCTGCCAAGCCCTTCCAGCTAAAACTATGCCGTTGCTCCTCTGGAAGGATCCCTGCACCGCGATGTAGTTTTTCAGAAGAAGCCTTGCGTTTGCAAGAGCAAAGGAGGAATTCGTTGCAGGAAAGAGGAAGGAAAGAAAGTTTCTCTCCCTCTGCCTGCTTTGCTCAGAGGACTGGATGAAGTTAGGAAGTTCTCCCTTTCACTGAGAAACGTGCAGGCTGCTGTTGCCTGGGCGCTCTCTTCTTTGCAAAAGAGTCTGCTGTTCCACGCTTTGAACCGTGGAAAGGCGCCGGGCTCTGCTAAGATTTCCCCCGGCGCTTCGTTTGCCCTGGGCCAAAGCGAGCCTTCACAATAGCTGAACGCTAACACTGCATACTCGTTCCACTTCCAGAACAGGGCTACCGCGAGGCAGTTCTCCGGGGGAAAACGGCCCTTCGCGAAGGGCAGATCTGCCGAGCTCACTGCGGGAAAGCGAAAGCAAAGGACGCTTTTCTCCCTTAACCGCTTTCGTCAGAGGAACGGGGGAAGTCACAGTGTTCTTTCTCTCACTGAGATACACACAATCTGACGTTGCCTCTGAGCTCCGTCGCTGGCAAAGAACTGAAACTGACATACATTCCTGTGGGGAAACACAGGGCTTTGCTAGGATTTCTCCAGGCAGTCTGTTTTCCCTGGGCCTCGCTGTAGCAACACTATCTCGCCAGGGCAACACTGCATGGGATTTCCTCTGCCAGGAGAGAGCTGCTTCTTTGTAGGTTGTGCTGGGAAATCTTGCTTTGGCAAGTGCCAATTGACCGCATTCAGGCAGAAAGAAAAGAGAATGGCAAGAGGCCTTTTCTCGCCGGCTGCTCTGCCAAGCCCTTCCAGCTAAAACTATGCCGTTGCTCCTCTGGAAGGATCCCTGCACCGCGACGTAGTTTTTCAGAAGAAGCCTTGCGTTTGCAAGAGCAAAGGAGGAATTCGTTGCAGGAAAGAGGAAGGAAAGAAAGTTTCTCTCCCTCTGCCTGCTTTGCTCAGAGGACTGGATGAAGTTAGGAAGTTCTCCCTTTCACTGAGAAACGTGCAGGCTGCTGTTGCCTGGGCGCTCTCTTCTTTGCAAAAGAGTCTGCTGTTCCACGCTTTGAACCGTGGAAAGGCGCCGGGCTCTGCTAAGATTTCCCCCGGCGCTTCGTTTGCCCTGGGCCAAAGCGAGCCTTCACAACAGCTGAACGCTAACACTGCATACTCGTTCCACTTCCAGAACAGGGCTACCGCGAGGCAGTTCTCCGGGGGAAAACGGCCCTTCGCGAAGGGCAGATCTGCCGAGCTCACTGCGGGAAAGCGAAAGCAAAGGACGCTTTTCTCCCTCTAACCGCTTTCGTCAGAGGAACGGGGGAAGTCACAGTGTTCTTTCTCTCACTGAGATACACACAATCTGACGTTGCCTCTGAGCTCCGTCGCTGGCAAAGAACTGAAACTGACATACATTCCTGTGGGGAAACACAGGGCTTTGCTAGGATTTCTCCAGGCAGTCTGTTTTCCCTGGGCCTCGCTGTAGCAACACTATCTCGCCAGGGCAACACTGCATGGGATTTCCTCTGCCAGGAGAGAGCTGCTGCTTTGTAGTTTGTGCTGGGAAACCTTGCTTTGGCAAGTGCCAATTGACCGCATTCAGGCAGAAAGAAAAGAGAATGGCAAGAGGCCTTTTCTCGCCGGCTGCTCTGCCAAGCCCTTCCAGCTAAAACTATGCCGTTGCTCCTCTGGAAGGATCCCTGCACCGCGACGTAGTTTTTCAGAAGAAGCCTTGCGTTTGCAAGAGCAAAGGAGGAATTCGTTGCAGGAAAGAGGAAGGAAAGAAAGTTTCTCTCCCTCTGCCTGCTTTGCTCAGAGGACTGGATGAAGTTAGGAAGTTCTCCCTTTCACTGAGAAACGTGCAGGCTGCTGTTGCCTGGGCGCTCTCTTCTTTGCAAAAGAGTCTGCTGTTCCACGCTTTGAACCGTGGAAAGGCGCCGGGCTCTGCTAAGATTTCCCCCGGCGCTTCGTTTGCCCTGGGCCAAAGCGAGCCTTCACAACAGCTGAACGCTAACACTGCATACTCGTTCCACTTCCAGAACAGGGCTACCGCGAGGCAGTTCTCCGGGGGAAAACGGCCCTTCGCGAAGGGCAGATCTGCCGAGCTCACTGCGGGAAAGCGAAAGCAAAGGACGCTTTTCTCCCTCTAACCGCTTTCGTCAGAGGAACGGGGGAAGTCACAGTGTTCTTTCTCTCACTGAGATACACACAATCTGACGTTGCCTCTGAGCTCCGTCGCTGGCAAAGAACTGAAACTGACATACATTCCTGTGGGGAAACACAGGGCTTTGCTAGGATTTCTCCAGGCAGTCTCTTTTCCCTGGGCCTCGCTGTAGCAACACTATCTCGCCAGGGCAACACTGCATGGGATTTCCTCTGCCAGGAGAGAGCTGCTGCTTTGTAGTTTGTGCTGGGAAACCTTGCTTTGGCAAGTGCCAATTGACCGCATTCAGGCAGAAAGAAAAGAGAATGGCAAGAGGCCTTTTCTCGCCGGCTGCTCTGCCAAGCCCTTCCAGCTAAAACTATGCCGTTGCTCCTCTGGAAGGATCCCTGCACCGCGATGTAGTTTTTCAGAAGAAGCCTTGCGTTTGCAAGAGCAAAGGAGGAATTCGTTGCAGGAAAGAGGAAGGAAAGAAAGTTTCTCTCCCTCTGCCTGCTTTGCTCAGAGGACTGGATGAAGTTAGGAAGTTCTCCCTTTCACTGAGAAACGTGCAGGCTGCTGTTGCCTGGGCGCTCTCTTCTTTGCAAAAGAGTCTGCTGTTCCACGCTTTGAACCGTGGAAAGGCGCCGGGCTCTGCTAAGATTTCCCCCGGCGCTTCGTTTGCCCTGGGCCAAAGCGAGCCTTCACAATAGCTGAACGCTAACACTGCATACTCGTTCCACTTCCAGAACAGGGCTACCGCGAGGCAGTTCTCCGGGGGAAAACGGCCCTTCGCGAAGGGCAGATCTGCCGAGCTCACTGCGGGAAAGCGAAAGCAAAGGACGCTTTTCTCCCTCTAACCGCTTTCGTCAGAGGAACGGGGGAAGTCACAGTGTTCTTTCTCTCACTGAGATACACACAATCTGACGTTGCCTCTGAGCTCCGTCGCTGGCAAAGAACTGAAACTGACATACATTCCTGTGGGGAAACACAGGGCTTTGCTAGGATTTCTCCAGGCAGTCTGTTTTCCCTGGGCCTCGCTGTAGCAACACTATCTCGCCAGGGCAACACTGCATGGGATTTCCTCTGCCAGGAGAGAGCTGCTGCTTTGTAGGTTGTGCTGGGAAATCTTGCTTTGGCAAGTGCCAATTGACCGCATTCAGGCAGAAAGAAAAGAGAATGGCAAGAGGCCTTTTCTCGCCGGCTGCTCTGCCAAGCCCTTCCAGCTAAAACTATGCCGTTGCTCCTCTGGAAGGATCCCTGCACCGCGACGTAGTTTTTCAGAAGAAGCCTTGCGTTTGCAAGAGCAAAGGAGGAATTCGTTGCAGGAAAGAGGAAGGAAAGAAAGTTTCTCTCCCTCTGCCTGCTTTGCTCAGAGGACTGGATGAAGTTAGGAAGTTCTCCCTTTCACTGAGAAACGTGCAGGCTGCTGTTGCCTGGGCGCTCTCTTCTTTGCAAAAGAGTCTGCTGTTCCACGCTTTGAACCGTGGAAAGGCGCCGGGCTCTGCTAAGATTTCCCCCGGCGCTTCGTTTGCCCTGGGCCAAAGCGAGCCTTCACAATAGCTGAACGCTAACACTGCATACTCGTTCCACTTCCAGAACAGGGCTACCGCGAGGCAGTTCTCCGGGGGAAAACGGCCCTTCGCGAAGGGCAGATCTGCCGAGCTCACTGCGGGAAAGCGAAAGCAAAGGACGCTTTTCTCCCTCTAACCGCTTTCGTCAGAGGAACGGGGGAAGTCACAGTGTTCTTTCTCTCACTGAGATACACACAATCTGACGTTGCCTCTGAGCTCCGTCGCTGGCAAAGAACTGAAACTGACATACTTTCCTGTGGGGAAACACAGGGCTTTGCTAGGATTTCTCCAGGCAGTCTGTTTTCCCTGGGCCTCGCTGTAGCAACACTATCTCGCCAGGGCAACACTGCATGGGATTTCCTCTGCCAGGAGAGAGCTGCTGCTTTGTAGTTTGTGCTGGGAAACCTTGCTTTGGCAAGTGCCAATTGACCGCATTCAGGCAGAAAGAAAAGAGAATGGCAAGAGGCCTTTTCTCGCCGGCTGCTCTGCCAAGCCCTTCCAGCTAAAACTATGCCGTTGCTCCTCTGGAAGGATCCCTGCACCGCGACGTAGTTTTTCAGAAGAAGCCTTGCGTTTGCAAGAGCAAAGGAGGAATTCGTTGCAGGAAAGAGGAAGGAAAGAAAGTTTCTCTCCCTCTGCCTGCTTTGCTCAGAGGACTGGATGAAGTTAGGAAGTTCTCCCTTTCACTGAGAAACGTGCAGGCTGCTGTTGCCTGGGCGCTCTCTTCTTTGCAAAAGAGTCTGCTGTTCCACGCTTTGAACCGTGGAAAGGCGCCGGGCTCTGCTAAGATTTCCCCCGGCGCTTCGTTTGCCCTGGGCCAAAGCGAGCCTTCACAATAGCTGAACGCTAACACTGCATACTCGTTCCACTTCCAGAACAGGGCTACCGCGAGGCAGTTCTCCGGGGGAAAACGGCCCTTCGCGAAGGGCAGATCTGCCGAGCTCACTGCGGAAAGCGAAAGCAAAGGACGCTTTTCTCCCTCTAACCGCTTTCGTCAGAGGAACGGGGGAAGTCACAGTGTTCTTTCTCTCACTGAGATACACACAATCTGACGTTGCCTCTGAGCTCCGTCGCTGGCAAAGAACTGAAACTGACATACATTCCTGTGGGGAAACACAGGGCTTTGCTAGGATTTCTCCAGGCAGTCTGTTTTCCCTGGGCCTCGCTGTAGCAACACTATCTCGCCAGGGCAACACTGCATGGGATTTCCTCTGCCAGGAGAGAGCTGCTGCTTTGTAGTTTGTGCTGGGAAACCTTGCTTTGGCAAGTGCCAATTGACCGCATTCAGGCAGAAAGAAAAGAGAATGGCAAGAGGCCTTTTCTCGCCGGCTGCTCTGCCAAGCCCTTCCAGCTAAAACTATGCCGTTGCTCCTCTGGAAGGATCCCTGCACCGCGACGTAGTTTTTCAGAAGAAGCCTTGCGTTTGCAAGAGCAAAGGAGGAATTCGTTGCAGGAAAGAGGAAGGAAAGAAAGTTTCTCTCCCTCTGCCTGCTTTGCTCAGAGGACTGGATGAAGTTAGGAAGTTCTCCCTTTCACTGAGAAACGTGCAGGCTGCTGTTGCCTGGGCGCTCTCTTCTTTGCAAAAGAGTCTGCTGTTCCACGCTTTGAACCGTGGAAAGGCGCCGGGCTCTGCTAAGATTTCCCCCGGCGCTTCGTTTGCCCTGGGCCAAAGCGAGCCTTCACAATAGCTGAAGGCTAACACTGCATACTCGTTCCACTTCCAGAACAGGGCTACCGCGAGGCAGTTCTCCGGGGGAAAACGGCCCTTCGCGAAGGGCAGATCTGCCGAGCTCACTGCGGGAAAGCGAAAGCAAAGGACGCTTTTCTCCCTCTAACCGCTTTCGTCAGAGGAACGGGGGAAGTCACAGTGTTCTTTCTCTCACTGAGATACACACAATCTGACGTTGCCTCTGAGCTCCGTCGCTGGCAAAGAACTAAAACTGACATACATTCCTGTGGGGAAACACAGGGCTTTGCTAGGATTTCTCCAGGCAGTCTGTTTTCCCTGGGCCTCGCTGTAGCAACACTATCTCGCCAGGGCAACACTGCATGGGATTTCCTCTGCCAGGAGAGAGCTGCTGCTTTGTAGTTTGTGCTGGGAAACCTTGCTTTGGCAAGTGCCAATTGACCGCATTCAGGCAGAAAGAAAAGAGAATGGCAAGAGGCCTTTTCTCGCCGGCTGCTCTGCCAAGCCCTTCCAGCTAAAACTACGCCGTTGCTCCTCTGGAAGGATCCCTGCACCGCGACGTAGTTTTTCAGAAGAAGCCTTGCGTTTGCAAGAGCAAAGGAGGAATTCGTTGCAGGAAAGAGGAAGGAAAGAAAGTTTCTCTCCCTCTGCCTGCTTTGCTCAGAAGACTGGATGAAGTTAGGAAGTTCTCCCTTTCACTGAGAAACGTGCAGGCTGCTGTTGCCTGGGCGCTCTCTTCTTTGCAAAAGAGTCTGCTGTTCCACGCTTTGAACCGTGGAAAGGCGCCGGGCTCTGCTAAGATTTCCCCCGGCGCTTCGTTTGCCCTGGGCCAAAGCGAGCCTTCACAATAGCTGAACGCTAACACTGCATACTCGTTCCACTTCCAGAACAGGGCTACCGCGAGGCAGTTCTCCGGGGGAAAACGGCCCTTCGCGAAGGGCAGATCTGCCGAGCTCACTGCGGGAAAGCGAAAGCAAAGGACGCTTTTCTCCCTCTAACCGCTTTCGTCAGAGGAACGGGGGAAGTCACAGTGTTCTTTCTCTCACTGAGATACACACAATCTGACGTTGCCTCTGAGCTCCGTCGCTGGCAAAGAACTAAAACTGACATACATTCCTGTGGGGAAACACAGGGCTTTGCTAGGATTTCTCCAGGCAGTCTAATACTATCTCTCTATG